>NC_091958.1:12470206-12560206 GCF_031021105.1 Erythrolamprus reginae
TGGCCCAAAGTCATCCAGCTGGCACTTATTTTTTAGATTTTTATTTTGCCTTAATTTCTTTTATAAGTAACTCAAGTGCCAAACATATCTAATACCTCCTTCCTCCCCCTCCTTTTCTACACAACAACCCAGTGAGGTAGGTTGGGCTAAGAGAGACGAAATGGCCCAAGTCACCTAGTTGGCTTTCATGCCAAAGGAAGGGCTAGAACTCCCCATCTTTTGGTTTCTAGGCCAGCACCTCTACTACTATACCAAATTTTCTCTTGATGGAAATACTACCACTGTTTTGTTTTCCAATGGAGATTTAATTTGCTAGCTTATTTTTCGGTATAGGAAGAGCCAGCATCTCTCTGGGCCACACCACTTCAGAGCTGATTAGGTGATTTTCCAGTTGGAAAGTACAGTATATTTGCAGCTAAGTTAAGAATTGGGTATATGCAGTAGTTTTGTTTCTGTAGACAACATGAAATTGTATGCTTTTGACACAGGAAGAGTCCTTGGGGATTCTTTATATGGGTGGCATATAAATTAGATTAATAAATAAATAAATAGGAAGCATTGAAGATTTGTATATATATTTGCAGTTTACATATTCTTAAAGGGATAGGATAGGGGCTGGACAGTTTAAAACAACCCTTAAATATAAATTAGATTAATAAATAAATAGGAAGCATTGAAGATTTGTATATATATTTGCAGTTTACATATTCTTAAAGGGATAGGATAGGGGCTGGACAGTTTAAAACAACCCTTAAATTTTTTCTTCCTGGGACATCGTAATATTTGTGCATATAAGAACCATTTGATATTGTCCTTGAAACTCTTGTAATGTTAAGGTAATAGCATGCATGATTTAGCATTTTGACAATGAAAAGAAACATCTTCAGTTTGTTGCTTTAGATATCAATAACCTGATTATTTCTAACCTTTTAGGATCCTTCCAGTGAAATTGCACAACAAGAATCAAAACAGAGGTACTGCTGTGTTATTGCAGAATTTGTTTCTAAAACTTCACATTTTTTTCTCTGACAGTGAGGCAAAACTTAGCACAATGGCTTATGAACATTCAGTTTCAAATCTTGTGGCTTTAAGAATATTTAGATCATATAAACATTTATTTTATTTATTTATTTATTGGATTTGTATGCCGCCCCACTCCGCAGACTCGGGGCGGCTAACAACAATAATAAAAACAGCATGTAACAATCCAATAATAAAACAACTAAAAGCCCTTATTATAAAACCAAACATACGCACAAACATATCATGCATAACTTGTAATGGCCTAGGGGGAAGGAATATCTCAACTCCCCCATGCCTGGCGGCATAAGTGAGTCTTGAGTAATTTACGAAACATGCTTTCATGTGCTTTTGCAGACATTTCATGATAGAGCAAGGTTCGACAAACCCAGGCGCCTGGTCGCCAGTGGCGCCTAGAAAATGTTGTCTGGCGCCTAGAAAATGTTGCCTGCTGTACTGTATGTCAGCGTTTCCCAACCGGTGTGCCGCCTGGGCAGGGCGCTGCGGTGCCTCTGACCTCTCCGCTCCTGCCCGATGCCGCGGTTTCTGGCGCTCTCCTGCTGGGTCCCAAAGAAGGCAGGCAGGAAGGAGAGCTCCATTCTTCGCGCCTTTTTCCCGCCTTCCTTCTTTGGGGCCCAGCAGGAGAGCGCCAGAAACCGCGGCATCGAGCAGGAACCGGGAGGTCGGAGGCACCGGCACGGCAGCGCCCGCCCAGCTGAAGGTTCCCTGTCGTCATCGGCAAGTGTCCTTTGGAGCCCGGCGGGAGGGCACTGGCGGTGGGAGCGGGGGGGGCCGCGGCTGCAGCGGCACAGGCAGTCGCGGGGAGATGGCGGGGGGAGCGGGGGGCGGCTAAAGCGGCCCCGGGCACCGTTCCCTGTACGCTTTTCCAGGGGCGCGCAGGGAGCCGCGGCCACCCGCCCGCCTACCGGATTTCCCTCCGCGCGGCTGGGGAGGTGGATTCGCCGCCCCCGCCAGCCCGATCTCCCTCCAGTGGCTGGTGACGTAGTTCTACCGCCCTCGCCAGCCTGATCTCCCTCCGTGGGGGGGTGGGGGGCGACGAACCGACGACCGGGGGCTGTCCGTCCGTGTTGGGTGGTGCAGGGCAGGCACAGGCAGCCCCAGGGGAGAACAAGGGAGGGAGAGAAAGGAAAGAGAGAGTAAGGGAGGGAGAGAAAATTGAATGAAGGAGGGAGAGAAAGAAAGAGTAAGAAGCAGAAAGGATAGAGAAAAAGGAAGAGAAAGGGAGGGGGAGAAAGGAAAGAGGGAGGAAGGGGGGGAGAGAAAATTGAATGAAGGAGGGAGAGAAAGAAAGAGTAAGAAGTAGAAAGGATAGAGAAAAAGGAAGAGAAAGGGAGGGAGAGAAAGGAAAGAGGGAGGAAGGGGGGGAGAGAAAATTGAATGAAGGAGGGAGAGAAAGAAAGAGTAAGAAGTAGAAAGGATAGAGAAAAAGGAAGAGAAAGGGAGGGAGAGAAAGGAAAGAGAGAGAAAGGGAGAGAAAGGGAGGGAGAGAAAATTGAATGAAGGAGGGAGAGAAAGAAAGAGTAAGAAGTAGAAAGGATAGAGAAAAAGGAAGAGAAAGGGAGGGGGAGAAAGGAAAGAGGGAGGAAGGGGGAGAGAAAGAAGATATGAAGGAGGGAGAAAAAGAAAGAGAGATAGGAAGGAAAGAGGGAGAGAAAGGAATGAGAGAGAAAGGGAGGGAGAGAAAGGGAATGAAAGAGGGAGAAGGGGTGAGAGATAGAAAGGATAGACAGAAAGGGAGAGAAAGGAAAGAGAGAAAGGGAGGGAGAGGAAGGAAAGAGATGAGAGAGGAAGGAGGAGACAGAGGGGGTGAAAGCGATGTCAGGTGGAGACTCGGCAAAAAACCAAGTTTGCTTAAAAAAAATTCTGGCTCCTAAATTTTTTGGCTGGCTCCTAGATTCTGAACAACTTTGTCGACCCCTGTGATAGAGTATATATATTTTCTTTCAAAAACATGCCTTGCAGCATTTAGAACATTTGGAAAATCTTTAGGAAGGAGAAAGTTGTAATGGATGTGCACTAACTTTTATAATTGATCAGTATTCTCTGCAAATGTTGGAATCAGGGCTTCTGTTCTCTTGTTTAAAATTTCCCCAGTATTCTGTTAAAACATTTTACTGTTCAATGCTGAAAGATATATTCATGATCAAGTTGGTAAAATAAATGGATTTTACGTATTTCCAGTTAATTTTTTATTAGAATATGAGCTTTCTGGGATAATTTGTAATCTGTCACCCTGATTTTAAAAAAATGTTCTGGTAATTACTGATAAATGTAAAATTGATTTGATTTTCAGTTGTAAAATTTAAACATATGTTAATGTTTAAAAATTAATATTCTGGGATAATTAATAGATACCAAAAGATGATATATAACTTAAGTCATGTATTGGTTTATAAAATTAACAGATATAATTAGCATTTTAGCAGAAAGATTAACACTATTGGACCAATTTTTATTTTCTGCTGTGCAAAATTATTTCATTATTACAGGGAAGCTGAAATGCGAAATAATATTTTGGCTCAGGTTTTGGATCAAGCAGCACGTGCCAGATGTAAGTATTTATTTACCATTGTTTGACTTGTTGTATATGACCATTCAGTTTGAAGAAACCAATTTGGGTGACATTTGTAATAGTGTTCAAATAAGGGATTAGAAAATAGAATTCAATAAACCTCTTGAATGGAAGAGAAATTAACAGAGCAGCAAAACTAACAGAATTCACAGGCCAACCATAGTTTCAGTAAAGATGAATTCACCCAACATTCTAGCCCAATGCCCAGGAACAAACCAGGTTTTCAAGAAAGGCAGAAGAATCTTGGCATAGACCTCTAATTTAAAGTCTTACTTCATTGCAAGGAAGAGCAATACTGCAATACTATCCAGGCCTAAATGGCACTGACATTGTATACATACTCAGAATTTCATTGGTCAGCAGTCCTCCACTTCCCCATCAGCTTTGAATTGCTGTATCTTATTGGTGTCATTCATCCAAAAGCATTACAGCATGCTATTTTTAGGATCCTTAATTATAGCAATGTTTACATAATAGCTGTAGGCTATTTATTTTGTCTTGATTGTGGCATCTGAATGTTCTTAAAAGTTACTTGATCTCTACTTGAAAAAGTGGTACATAAAGCAAACATTGCACAGTTGTACTAAGTTCAGTTAGAACACAAACCATTCCTTGAACGTCTATACCATTCTCCAGTTGGTCAGCTTTTACAGTAGGTTTCATTTAAACACCAGTACGTATAAGGGTTGATCTTAACTTAGGGTTAAGGTGAAAAGTCTGGAATTCATATAATAATCTTTTTGTTCTTGAATATTAGAGTTGTGAAGAGCCAGCATGCTGCTTAAAGTATTGAACTAGGGCTGGAGAGATCAGATTCAAGTCATTAATCAGCCTTAAAAAATTATTTGTTGATTTTGGGCCTTTCCTCCACCCAGCCAAGACCAGTTTTGTCCCTTGTAGTCTTGAGCTCTTGAGAGAGTAGCCCAGATATACCTTTAACAAATGAATGATGTTTAATTAACCAGATATCTCTTTTCCTTTTGCAGTAAGCAATTTAGCACTTGTAAAGCCAGAAAAAGCAAAGGCGGTTGAAAATTACCTTATACAGATGGCAAGATTTGGACAGCTAGGTGGAAAAGTAAGCTTATCTCTTGTTCTTATCCCACTGCAATATCACTGTCTAGTTGAGGGCATTATCTGTTCCCAAATATATTTAGTTGGCTATTATTTGAAAAGGGAATAAAAACCTGCTCCCCACCTCCACCTTGGAATCCGGACGCGTGCCACTGGTGGCGTGCAGAGCCATATCAGAGGGTATGTGTTCTGTCGGGCTCTCTGGTACACTCCTCCCAAAAATTCACAGGTACAAATTTCAGACACACACACGTTTGAAAATTCAAAACAATGTCCTTTATAATGAAAATTCACTTAAACTAAGCCCTCTTTTGGTATAGCAAAGAGCACTGGTCTCCAAACAAACTGGTAATTTGTACAAGTCCCTTATCAGTTCTGTGATACTTAGCTTGCAGCTGTGAGGCAATTCACAGTCCTTCTTCTTTCAAAAAGTGAAACACACTTTGCTCTGGTTTAGTTTCAAAGGGGAAACATCAGCACACAAAAGGTCAGAGTCAGTAAAGCAGTCATGAAACACAACGATCAGATAATCCTCCACAATGGCCAAACCCACAGGCTGCTATTTATAGCAGCCTCACTAATTACCACAGCCCCACCCAACCACAGGTGGCCTCATTTTCTTTGATAATAATCTCTCAGTTGTTGTTGCCTATGCATCGCTCTCCGCATGTGTGGCTGTATCATTAACTCTTGTTCCGAATCCAAGGAGGAGCTAGATAATTGATCTCCTTCTGAGCTGTCTGCCCCACTCTCTTCCTGCCTGTCACTCATGTCTTCTTGGTCAGAGGAGCCTTCATCAGCAGATTCCACCGGGGGCAAAACAGGCCTGCAGCATGTGGATGTCTCCCCCACATCCACAGTCCTTGGGGCAGGAGCTGGGCCAGAGCTAACCACAACAGCATGTGAGGCTTTGTCAGCTCCATTAGGCATGCAGGTGCTAGCCAGCTGATTTTCAGCCTTGGGAAAGGCCTTTTTGCCCTTCTCTGGGAAGCCCCGGAATGAAAACAAATACCCAATGGGCAAACCAGTTCAGGAAAACGGACTTCTGTTTCGTCCATTGTCCTGTTTTTCACACTTTGGGGCTTCAGGAAGGTCAAACCAAGTGGTCTTTTTCCCAACTTGCATTTTCCCCTTTTGGCCATTTTTTTCACCATCGCAGGCTTCAGTGAGACCTATGCGCATGCGTGGTGATGGGGGTTGTGCGCTATAGCATAGTGATGGGGGAGGGGTGTGGGCACATGTAAACGTTAGCACAGAACACACCCCAAAAAAGGTTTGCCATCACTGGTATAGATGGACCCTTAAAGAACCACTTGCTCCAAGGAAATGTCTGCTGGCGATGTTGCTAAGCAGGAGTGTTTCCTACCATCTTTATAACTTGCTTCAGTGGAGGAAGAAGCAGCTTATCTCCTAAGCCCCTTGAGCTTCTGGAGAATGAAGTGATTAGTGATATGAATGATCAATATAGCTAATAAAGTAAGCTGTTACCTATTCATAATATTTTGAGAGTTTCCTCACCTTTGCTTCTGCTTCTGTTCTTTGCTACTTATACTGCTGTATGTAGAGGAGCCATAACTATAGTTCAAGTAGTTGATTATTGTTATTTTAATAAATAAGGTACCAGTAATTCAAAATGAGAATTTTAAATATTTTTAAACCCTGCATTTTTCAGCAAGAGCTCTGCGTAGTCAGTATTTTTTTCTATTCTTTTCCTGACTTCTTAGGTATCAGAACAAGGCTTGATAGAAATACTTGAAAAAGTGAGTCAGCAAATGGACAAAAAAACAACAGTAACGGTAAGAAATCTTAAAACTAATTTAAATTAATTAAATCTGGTCTGTAAGGAAGAAATGTAGAAAAGACAGCATAGCTGGCAGTGGTTATTTGATGTAGCTCTTCAGGTAGAATAGAGCAAATTACATCACTAAAACTGGCAACAGATAATTTACTGAAATGAAAGGCTTCCAATTTATTCAGTATCTGCTCGGTACAATTTTTTTTTCTTGGCTTCTTTTAATCTTTTCCCTATTTTCCTCTTTGAACTGTTCCCACTCTTTCAGTATTCCATAAACTGACCGTTCTTTTAAGTTTAGTGTTAGGATGGTGGTTGAGCCCATTTGTTTGTTTTGGTTTTGCTATTTGGTTTTTTGGATTTTGAGCCTAGTCAGTTGTCTTTTTGCCTTTTTTATGTCCATTGTTTTATTTTAATTTATCTGCAAACTCTCCAGATTTTTCCTTTTGCCTCCCCCTCCAGCTTAGATGCTATGAAAGCTTTAAGTAGATATGTCTATGGAGAGGGGCGGCATACAAATTTAATAAATAATAATAATGTTTTAAGAATATAGTTTCACTTTGCATCTTCAAAATTGTATAGAAAGACTACCAAGCAATCATTACACATAAGTGCTAGAATGGCTATACAGTGGTCCCTCGAGTTTCGCGATCTCGATCTTCAACCCGGAAGTAAACTCCACCATCTGCGCATGCGTGCCCTTCCACGCATGCGTAGATGGTGGAGTTTCCCCGCCGGGCAGAGGCTTCCCTGGGTCTTCCCCCTCTTGCCCCGGTAAGGCGCGAGCAACGGCGTGGGCGGGTGGGCGGCACACGCGCGGGGAAACCCCAGGGCCGCTTCTCAGCTGAGAAGCGGCCCCAGCAACAGCGCGGGGGGCGGGCGGCACGCGCGCGCGGGGGGAAACCCCAGGGCTGCTTCTCAGCTGAGAAGCGGCCCCAGCAACAGCGTGGGGGGGCGGGCGGCGCGCGCGCGCGCGCGGGAAACCCCAGGGCCGCTTCTCAGCTGAGAAGCGGCCCCAGCAACAGCGCGGGGGGGCGCGGGCGCGCGGGGGGAATCCCCAGGGCCGCTTCTCAGCTGAGAAGCGGCCCCAGCAACAGCGCGGGGAGGGCGGGCGGCGCGCGCGCGCGCGCGCGCGGGGAAACCCCAGGGCCGCTTCTCAGCTGAGAAGCGGCCCCAGCAACAGCGCGGGGGGGGCGGGCGGCGCGCGCGCGCGCGCGGGGAATCCCCAGGGCCGCTTCTCAGCTGAGAAGCGGCCCCAGCAACAGTGCGGGGGGCAAGCGGCGCGCGCGCGCACGGGGAAACCCCAGGGCCGCTTCTCAGCTGAGAAGCGGCCCCAGCAACAGCGCGGGGGGGGCGGGCGGCGCGCGCGCTGCGCGCGGGGAATCCCCAGGGCCGCTTCTCAGCTGAGAAGCGGCCCCAGCAACAGCGCGGGGGGGGCGGGCGGCGCGCGCGCGGCGCGCGGGGAATCCCCAGGGCCGCTTCTCAGCTGAGAAGCGGCCCCAGCAACAGCGGGGGGGGGGGCGGGCGGCACGCGCGCGGACAAGCAGCAGCAGCGAGGCGGCGGGGAACCCCAATCTTCGGCTCCTCGCTGCTGCGGTGGAAATAAAAACACCATCTGCGCATGCGCAGATGGTGTTTTTACTTCCGCACCGCTACTTCGTGACAAATCGATCATCGCGAGGGGTCCTGGAACGGAACCCTCGCGATGATCGAGGGACCACTGTACATGTTTGTGTCCCATAAACATTTGATATTGTTACTGTAAATCAACTACTGACAGTTTAAAATATTTTAAGCAAGATTTCATTTATATTCTATCATTCTTCCAGTTCAATAGAAGAAAAGTGTTGGATTCTGATGAGGAAGATTAATTAATGAAACGTGAAGACAGTTGCCAACTGCTAATCACCTGGAATATGTCAAGGAAAGTATGTTCTATCATAGATGAAGGTTTACAAAATGTTCTATACACATTTTTATAAAAAGTAAAACTGATAAGCTTGCCTTCTGTACAATTAAGTAAAATTGTTTTCTTAGATAAGTTTTATAAATGAACTCGAGAGATAAGGATTCATTCTAAGGTTTTAGTTTTGTTTTGACACCATGTAGTTAAATTTACTGTGCAACTGGCAGATGTGAAAATATACTTTGCCTCTCCTAGAGGTGCTTCATGTCCCATAAGAAACAAAATTCCATTTTGTCAACAAAATACCCAAATAATTTAAGTCTACAGGCTAAATTACATATTGGGAAGAGAATTTTGTTTTTATATTTAAGGAGGGGGGCATGCATTAGACCCAGACAATCTTCATTTCTTAACCATGAGTAAAAAGTTGAGGAGCAGCCATCAAGTTTATTCTTTCTCCCAAATGGAAATTCTCACCTCATTTTCAAATACCTTAACTGTGATTAATGCCAAACAGGATTCCCTGATAGCTGTTTTTGAAACTGGCTTTGAAGCCTGATTAGCATTACCACGGTTTCAAAGGATCAGAAATACTGTGTGTACATTACATGTCAGAACACTTCCTGAAGTTTTAATAAACTTGGTTTGGAACCAAGTAAGACAGGATTGTTCACAAAAAATATGGTTGCATAATGTATTGTTGACTGATTTGCTGTATTGCAAATTCAGGATGTTTTTGCTTAGAACATCATGAAATTTAATTAAAGTCTGCTTGGAAAAAGAAAACCTTCAACATGTTGTTTTTATACAGAAGCGGATTAATAAATGCTTCAATTTTTGAACATAATTTAGCCAAAGTTAATTTTTAAAGGGAGATTTTGCTGAACTCAATTAAAGGGTGGTTTCTGTATTTTGTCTTAGTGTAATCCACCACCACATAAACAGATTCACATCAATTGAAATTTCCCATTTTCAGAGTTGTAAAGCTGCTCAAAGACCACCTTTCATGCATGATGCCACTGTAAAAAAATAATGTGTGTTTTTGTTACTGAACATAAGCATTTGATCCGTGACTACAATCTACCATATGTAAGTCAGAGTGTTAAAAGACAAGTTCTTTTTCTGGCTTGTATGGACTGAAATGTATTAAAACCTTTCCATTGAGCAAAGTTAACTGTGACCAATTCTTGTCTATTCCTATTCCGCAAAGGTTTTTTAAAAAAATATGCATTTTGTACAACATTGGAAGTCCTTTATCTCTCTAGGTTGGTGTCTTTAAACCTGCAAAGGTCTCCATATAGTTTTGAGGGTCAAAGAAGCGATGTTCATAGATTGTGTTGAGACGATTTGATTAGATTGTTCAATAAGCATTATACAGTGGTACCTCTACTTACGAATGTAATTCATTCCATGATCAGGTTCTTAAGTAGAAAAGTTTGTAAGAAGAAGCAATTTTTCTCATAGGAATCAATGTAAAAGCAAATAATGTGTGCGATTAGAGAAACCACAGGGAGGGTGGAGGTCCTGTTTCCTTCCAGAAGATTCCTAAAGAGGCCCCACGGAGGCTTCTCCCTGCCTTTCCGGTTACAGTTTCAGAGGCTCGAGTTTGTAAGTGGAAAATGGTTCTTGAGAAGAGGCAAAAAAATCTTGAACACCCAGTTATTATCTAGAAAAGTTCGTAAGTAGAGGCATTCTTAGGTAGAGATACCACTGTAATTGGATTTACATAACACATTAAATTAAAAACAAGCATAAAGGTAGAGATTTCATAGGATGTTCAGTATCACGTTGCTCCTCAAGAAAATGCCTCCTGTTCCAAACTTACGGGCATCAACAACATTCAGAACATTTTAGAAACTGCTTTGACGCACACAGATTACAAATCAAAATTCTGAATTAAGAGTCAGACATTAAGAACACAGAACTGTTAATTTTACTACCTTACTTTACATTGTTTGGCACAAGTCCAAGGCACATATGAAAATTAGGTGAATTACTTAGTAGAAAAATAAACTTTTTCAGCAGCAAGCTAAAGCTCATTTTTTAAAACTCTATATTAATGTACAGAAAAACTCTTAAGACAAACCTTACTACCTAAAACAAGTTATTAAGACATATTAAACCAATTTAAAAAGCACACCATTTTGTATACACACAAAATATGAAATGAAATTATTGCGCTATTCACCATAATTGAATGTTCACCAAAAGCTGACATTCCATTTCTGAAAGTGCACAACAAGCTGGAAGCACCTTTGAAAGTAAGGGCAATTTCAACTTATATTCGATGTGCTCTGCTAAACTAAATTCAGCTTAAGTGTGTGCCGCAAATACATAATTTAAAATAGCAAATGCGGTTGGGCTGCTCACTTATGTGAACAATACAAACATGTTTCTGAGAAGTTTCAACTCTGCTCACAGCAGGAATTAGGTGGTATACTTCCTTCTGCAAGATGTAATGTACCTTTTCTTTAAAACCATTACTCTCATTTCCCTGCTCCGGCCTCTCTTGCAATCGATTCAGTGAGCACTAAACGAGCTACACAATTTTGCCTCTTTTAATTTTTAAACACCCCACATATTGTTGGGAATACTGTTAACATTCCATCAATCAAGTCGTTCCCCAACTAAAACTGTCTGCTTTAATAAAAATAGAACAATCCTTCAAAATGCCATAACTTTTGCTCTCACGTATCTATTATTACTATAATTGATTAGAGTGCAATATTACAGAATATAGATTCTGACATCTCAATACGTTTTATATATATATATATATATAGGTCTACTATACAGGATCTTAATGATTTATTCCAAAATAAAACAGGAGTGTCAGTCTCTAGAAGTGCAAACTCTGTGCCAAGTCAAAGGGGGGAAACTTCTCTTCGTGCCGAGCGTCCGATGTCATTTTGAAAAGCTGGATCCCAAGTAGCCTCTTCAGTGCTGAATGGGAAAACCACTCTACCTGAATCTCGTGTTCCTCTGAGACACCCAGATCTCCTCATTCGTCTTGTTTAACAGCTTCAATCCTCTGGACAGCTGTCAGTGGAAGCAGCATTTGCATCTCCGGGCAAACTGTAGAAGTCAGTGCTATCTGCTGTTGAAAGTGCCACGCTAATAGTGTGACTCCGATGTACTTCTCTTTTTCTCAAAGGTGCTTTCCCTGCATCACCTTCAGCGGATTCAGGTCCATCGCAGCTATTGGCATCAAGATTATGAGTCTGAATTTTCTCTAACACATCGGCTGGATTCTGCTTGTTATTAAAGTTCTTGATAGCTAGCTTAAAGACGAAAGGGAGGGAAGAGTGGCAGGGTTTACCTTGTTGAAATACAAAGTATTCCATCTCAAACACAAACACCCCAAAAAAGACCCCAAGCCAGTCATTCTGACTGTTCCAAGTCCTCCAAAACAGCATTCATTTTGTACTTGTTTTATACATTTCCAACCTATCAAAGAGTTTTGTTTGCTAGTGTTTGCTACTGCTAAAAAACTTTGAACAAATGCTGTATTTTGTTCCAAGCTTGAAATAATTGGATGCCCTAATCAGAGATAAAATTCAGAATCCCTGTTTGAAGAATATCAAAATGCCTTGATAAGGTTTTGCAAGGCTGAAATTAAAATTATATGTTGAAAGAGAATGAAAATTTCACTGCTAATGCTTCCCACTGTTAATTCCCCTTTTCTTTTCTGCAGCAAAGAGAACATTGAGAAATCTTACCTCTAGGTTTGCGATGGCAAACTTATGGCACACCTGCCAGAGGTGGCATGCAGAGCCCTCTCTGTGGGCACTTGTGTGCCGGCCAGCTGGTCTTTGCGGGCACCGGAAAACGGCCAAAAACCAGGCAGGGGTTCTTTGGGCCATTCCAGGGGTCTTTTCCGGGTTATTTTCAGGCCGTTTTCCGGCTGGTTTTGGCCCCAAAATGGCCATAAAACAGGCATACGCGCACCGGCCAGCTGGTCTTCAGGTTTCTGGTGTCCATGTTTTTATTCTATATTCTATTTTATTCTATAAAATGTAGCTGAAAGTTTTCTCTCGTGCAGAATTTATTTGTGTTTTTAAAAATGGAACAGCACTGCGGTGATATGAAGCTATTACTGTAAACTTACCTGGTGAAGTAATTCTTCATCAAAACTAGGCATGCTTTTATCTTTCGTTATGGCTTTGCGCAGGTTTCTTGCTCTAAGAGAACACAAGATGAACACTAAGTTACTCCATGCTTCGGTCTATGTCACTAGGTTCCTCAGGCCAGCCGCCAGATGGCACTATTTCAGTTGCTTTCACTTCTAATACCTGACTTTTCTTGGAAAATATCAGGATATCTCCTTTGAAATTTGTAAATTTAAAGCTCTGAAACCAAGCCATTTAAAAGTATTCTCTGGGCTATAAACCATTCCTCCAATCGCTTAAATTAGAGACAGCTAACTTGCATTTTTATATATAAGCATTTCAGGAATGTATTTTATAGGCAATTAATTTTAATGTTATTCATATATATATATATATATATATATATATATATATATATATATATATATATATACAGTATATATATATATATATATATATATATATATATATATATACAGTGTTCCCTCGATTTTCGCGGGTTCAAACTTCGCGAAAAGTATACGTTTTTTCAAAAATATTAATTAAAAAATACTTCACGGTTTTTTTCCCTATACCAGTTTTTCCCGCCCGATGACATCATATGTCATTGCCAAACTTTCGTCTGCCTTTAATAAATATTTTTTTAATAAACTTTAATAAATAAACATGGTGAGTAATGATCTAAATGGTTGCTAAGGGAATGGGAAATTGCAATTTAGGGGTTTAAAGTGTTAAGGGAAGGCTTGTGATACTGTTCATAGCCAAAAATAGTGTATTTACTTCCGCATCTCTACTTCGCGGAAATTTGACTTTCGCGGGTGGTCTCGGAACGCATCCCCCGCAAAAATCGAGGGAACACTGTATACCCTTTTGGCACGTGTATATGTATGTATATATGTATACTGCTCAAAAAAATAAAGGGAACACTCAAATAACACATCATAGATCTGAATGAATGAAATATTCTCATTGAATACTTTGTTCTGTACAAAGTTGAATGTGCACAACAGCATGTGAAATTGATTGTCAATCAGTGTTGCTTCCTAAGTGGACAGTTTGATTTCAGATAAGTTTGATTTACTTGGAGTTATATTGTGTTGTTTAAGTGTTCCCTTTATTTGTGTGTTTGTACACATACATACATACACACATATAAAATCATAACTATATATATAATCATGCATGTATATTTATAATGTGTCCTTTCCTAGTTTGGATGGGGCATCTCACATTTGAGATTATCTTCCTTTTGAGTTCAATAATCTTGAAATGCATAGGCACTCAGCACAGAGTTTTAAAACAGTCCTGTTTTTAGCACAGCCACTACAAAACATTGATATAAATTACACAAAGTCCTCGGCTTACAAGCATTCATTTAACAACTAAAATTATGGTGGTGCTGGGAAAAAAGGTGACTTACAACCAATCATGTACAGCTTTTGTAGCATTCCTGTGGTCAGATTACCAAAATTTGGACACCTGGTTAGCATGTATTTATGGTTCCAATGTCCCGGATTTACAGCATTTCTATTTGTAACCTTTCCAGCTGGCTTTGGACAAACAAAATCCAGGAAACCAGGATTGATTTAACTACCAATACCACATGATTCACTTAACGACTGTGATAAAAGGCCTGTAAAATTGGGCACAACTAATTTAACTGCATCACTTAATGATGGAAGTTCCTGACTCATTTGTGGTCATAAATTGCAGACTACCTGTAATTTCCACAGAAGTCAACAACTGATATGCTATAACAGATCCCCATAATTCAGGGAAGATCATCAAAAGATCCAGTACTTATTAGATGCCAATATCTAAGGTAACATCAGCTCTTCTCATTTACTCTGGCAATATCTTTTAGAATCTGCATTGTAAACACCTCGCCAAAATTTGAAGCTTACTTGTTAAATCGGTGGATTGACTCGAGTAGTTGAAGGCGCCGGGCAATGAGATCCTCCGTTGTCTCAGGAGTCTTAAAACTGACTGTGGATTTAAAAGTGCAAATATTCACGACACGGAGCAGTATCATTGAGCATTTGACTGGGCAATCCTCCATTAAAATAAACCGTCAGTGAAATCTGCTTTTTTGACAAGCAAAAGAAAGGCCCGAGTAGGTTCAGCATCATGGTGACAGTGCACCTTATAATGCTGAATGAGTTATGGATGGATCAATACTCCAGACAGAATGCAATCTGGAACAGGCTATATAATTTATGGCAAAAAATACAGGGTAACGTTGGGATGCTCAGTTTACAAATAATAAAACTTCCATTGCATTTAGAAAACAAACTAGAGTTAGTCCTCATTTAGCAACACAATTGGGAGCGTAACTTGGTTATTAAGTAAAGTGGCTGCTACGTGAAACCACTACTTGTACTTAATTGTCTCCAGCTTTTTTTGCTTAGCAGATCTGCAGAATGCAAAGACAATTATTTTATCACTGTCGTAACTGCAAATAGTTATTCAACGAGTCAAGTCATTAAACAAGGATTATCTGTAGAGGTTTCTCACCATTACGTACCAGCCTGCATTGTAGGTACATGGACAGGTGCAAAGATCACTCCTATGGGAAACAGTTTTAAATACCGCAACTCTACTTGTCTCATGTAGGCCCAAGAATCTTTAATGACACAGCTAGCTTTGGCGTTTACATTTTGTTAGGTGCAAGCTGAAAGCAATTCTAAGTGGCAAGGAAATTTTCTGCGGAAACCGCAACAATCAAGGAGCAAGTCTGCCTTGAAGTAGGACCCCGGGATAAGAACAGCTGTGTAAAGATTGTAACTTTTGAATTTTCTACCAAGCTCTTCCTGGTTATGTAAGAGAAGAGTCAACTGGAATAAATGGACTTTCAACCTGATTTACAGCGAAGAGGTTTTTTTTAAGAAGACAAATTCCTCCATCCACCAGCTAGGAGTAGAAAAGCACTCCTTAGAAACCCATTTGTAGGATTTATTTATTTATTGGATTTGTATGACGCCCCTCTCCGGAGACTCGGGGCGGCTAACAGCAATAATAAAACAGCATATAATAATAATCCAATACTAAAAACAGTGAACAGTCAAAGGATGACTTGTTCTCATTTGTTCTCATTCTGAATAACGAAAGCCAGAAAGATGCAATCTGCCATCAATATTGCAAGTCAGTTGTGAAAAGAATAGGATAGAATTATTTTATTGGCCAAGTGTGATTGGACACACAAGGAATTTGTTTTGGTGCATATGCTCTCAGTGTATATAAAAGAAAACAGATTTGTCAAGAATCATATGGTACAACATTTAAAGAAAGGTAAATCTTCACCCATTTCCATTGCTGGAGTCTTGGAGTGAGTGTTGCTTTAAATCTAAGAACAATTAAACCTTGCTTAACAATGGGAAAATTAAAAGGTTTAGCTTTTTCTAGAGCAAAGTTCACCCTTGGTCCTGGCATAAACCCCACCAATTAACTTCTCTTACCCCACCATTCAACAACTCAGCATTAAGCAAAAAAATAAGCTCAAGGCCAAAGATTAGCGAAAGATCCAAAATCTTCATTTCTCGTTCAACGTAATCGGCAGCCTTTAAGCCCACTTAAAAAATCATTTGCAAAATCTCCACTAAAAGTCAGGCACAAACTGACCGCCATCTATCCTCTCAACACACACAGGTTGAAAATACCAGCAGAGAGACAAGATACTTTTATTTTTTCAGCGATCAAAACTATATCCCTATGTTCTAGCGGCTCATGCTCAGAAAGCTTTCACGAGTCACAATGGAACACTCACTTTTTTTCCTGATCTTCCGCGACATGCGAGTTTCGCGGAGCATCTGTCCGCCCTCCTGCTCAGATGCTGCAGCCTGAAGAAGCTTGAGGAGGCCTGAATTCTTTAAACAGGGTGGAGGAGAAAGGATAAACAGGAGGATTTGCTCTTATTAAAAAGATTACTGAATCCCACTGATGTTGCAGATGTCACCCAACCATGCCGCTTTGAGATTAAACTGAAACCCGTTGTCCCATCTTTAAATGTGGATGACTGAACATGGGGGTTTTCTAGATTTTTAAGTAGTTTTGTGTAGTTCTTTAAAAAAATAATTGGATTTCTTTGCATATATCGTTTACATTTATAATGTTGTATGCCACCCTGAGTCGCCTCGAGAAGGGCGGCATAGAAATATTATAATAACATAATAATAATAATAATAATAATAATAATAATAATAATAATAATAATCCAATGTGCAGACTCTGTAAAGAAACATGAAACAATCGATCACATACTCCGCTGCTGCAAAAAGATCGCACAGACTGACTACAAGCATAGACACGATGCTGTGGCACAGATGACCCACTGGAACTTGTGCCAGAAATACCATCAGTGATGGGCTCCTACAGGAACGGTCAGGAACGCAGTTCCGGTAGCAAAATATTAAGATATTTCACCAGAAGAGTCCTTCACTCCTCCACTCAAAACAGAATATCCTACGAAAATAGACTAACAATCCTGGGCCTAGAAAGCCTAGAACTACGGCGCCTAAAACACAATTTGAGTATTGCCCACAAGATCATATGCTGCAACGTCCTACTGGTCAATGACTACTTCAGCTTCAACCGCAACAACACAAGAGCACGCAACAGATTCAAACTTAATACGAACCGCTCCAAACTTGACTGTAAAAAATATGATTTCAACAATCGAGTTATCGAAGCGTGGAACTCATTACCGGACTCAATTGTGTCAACCCCTAATCCCCAACATTTCTCCCTTAGACTCTCCACGATTGACCTCTCCAGGTTCCTAAGAGGCCAGTAAGGGGCGTGGTGTGCCTTTCGTCCCCTGTCCAATTGTCTTTCCTTTCTCTCACTTATCATATATATTTTTTCTTTCATATATCCTCTCCTCTAGGTTCACTCTACCCTTATATATATTACTACATGTCTATTTTTCTTCCTATGTATTTGTGTATTGGACAAATGAATAAATAAATAATAAAATTTGGAGCTCCACCCCAGAGCACCCAATTTGCACTGAAAGATGTTGAAACAAAATGCATAAGCCACAGTCACAGTGTGGTAGTAAAAATTTTGGTAGCCCACCACTGACTACCATCTACCAGTGGCAAAGAACTGGTGGGATCATAAGCCCGAAAAAGTGGTCGAAAATGAGCAAGCAAAACTGACCGAATTTTGAAACAACACACATCATGATTGTGGAGAAAAAGAACAAACATGCACGTTGGAGCTGAGCCAGGACAACGGCTCATGTGCCAACAGATAAGGCTCTGCATGCCACCTGTGGCATCCGTGCCAGAGGTTCACCATCACTGGTATAGGGTCTATCAACCATGCCTTTATGCCATAGGACATATGAAGGCTGGGAAACATTGTGAGCTCTACGAAGATTTAAGCATTTCTTGGCATAGATAAATTATTCTGAGACTTCCCGCGCCACTTACAGGTTCAGCATAGTCGAGAGGGGTACATTGCTTGTTGTTCCTCAGGTGCACCAATGCGCCATTCTGCAGCAGCAGCTGAACCACACCTTCATAATTTCCTGTCACCGCTTTGTGAAGAGGTGTGTTCCCTCGGTTATTGGGAAGGTTAACTGTTGCTCCATGCTGGAAAAAGCAAAAACAGGAAAAGAAGGAACTTTTTTTACAAGCCGTGCCTGCAAATTTCAAAGCCTTCAAATTTCAATTTCATGGGCAATACAGTTTAATCTGTGAAGGTCCCGCAAAAAAAGAATTCAAAGAAAATAATATACATAAAACTTCCTTGGTATTCAAGCGTTATAAGCATCAGGTTCCCACTCTTCTTCGAATATCGCCTAAAAAAAATCTGTAGCAGTTTGTTATTAAAGTCAGAAGAAATGTTTTTCCTATGTGCTAATTTATCTTTTCAACTGGGAATACCATGATGTTGAGTTCCACCCCAATCTTGAATCTTCATATATTTCTTCCCTCTGATTGATTGATTGATTGGATTTGTATGCCGCCCCTCTCCGTAGACTTGGGGCGGCTAACAACAGTAATAAAAAACAGCATGTAAATACAATACTAAAACAACTAAAAAACCCTTATTGTAAAACCAAACATACATACAAACAAACAAACATACCATGAATAAATTGTAAATGCCTAGGGGGAAAGAATATCTCAGTTCCCCCATGCCTGACGGCAGAGGTGGGTTTTAAGGAGCTTACGAAAGGCAAGGAGGGTGGGGGCAATTCTAATCTCCAGGGGGAGTTGGTTCCAGAGGGCCGGGGCCGCCACAGAGAAGGCTCTTCCCCTGGGCCCTGCCAAACAACATTGTTTAGTTGATGGGATCCGGAGAAGGCCCACTCTGTGGGACCTAACTGGTCACTGGGATTTAAGAGATGATATGCCTTCTCTTCAACAGTGTCTTAAAAGACAAAGTGAGAAAACGGTTGGTTGGTTGGTTGGTTTGTTTGTTTGTTTGTTTAAACGAACCCTATATTTTTTGTAACTTCCAAATGTGAGAAGCAAGCTTCGGTAAACATGAAAACAAATATTTTCAATCTCAATCCTTGGGAACCATGGAAAAGGAGTCATTGATTCATGACTACTTAGGCAAAAAAGAATAGAAAAACAAAAACCTTATTGAATAATGATCTCACCTGTAATAAAATAGCTGCTACCTCCTGATAACCATTCAAGCAAGCATACATTAAAGGAGTATTTCCATAAATGTCCATTTTGTTTTGCTTAACACTGCAATCTGTCAGATATTTCACTACCTGTTGGGGGGGAAAGGGGGGGGGGCATTATAGCTAGTTGAGTTTCAAGACAAAAAAAATCATTTCCACACACATGGAGGGCGGGGGGAGAATGAAATCTGCTGCTTTATTGATTCTGATTATGTGCCATCGAGTTGGTTGTTAATCTGGCCACACAGATTAAGATTTTCTCCATGGCAATCTGGTCTTTTGGCTCCTCCAATGGTGCTCCGATCACTGCAATTAAATCTATCCATCTTCTTCTTCTTCTTCTTCCTTCCACCCTTCCTTGCAACAGAGACTTTTCCAGAGAGCTAGATCTTTACATAATATGTCCAGAGTAGGTTTTATTTATTTTATTTATTTATTCATTTGTCCAATACACAATACATATGGAAGAGAATAGACTTGAAGTAATATATATAAAGATAATATGTAAAAATAGAGAAGATATATGAAAGGAGGAAAATATATATGATATATGAGATAAAGGAAAGACAATTGGACAGGGGATGAAAGGCACACTAGTGCACTTATGTACACCCCTTACTGAGCTCTTAGGAACCTGGAGAGGTCAATCGTGGATAGTCTAAGGGAGAAATGTTGGGGGTTAGGGGTTGACACTATTGAGTCTGGTAATGAGTTCCACGCTTCGACAACTCGATTGTTAGTCATATTTTTTACAGTCAAGTTTGGAGCAGTTAATATTAAGTTTGAATCTGTTGCGTGCTCTTGTGTTGTTGCGGTTGAAGCTGAAGTAGTCATTGACCGGTAGGACGTTGCAGCATATGATCTTGTGGGCAATACTTAAATCGTGTTTTAGGCGCCGTAGTTCTAAGCTTTCTAGACCCAGGATTGTTAGTCTATTTTCATAGGGTATTCTGTTTCGAGTGGAGGAGTGAAGGGCTCTTCTGGTGAAATATCTTTGGACGTTTTCAAGGATGTTGATGTCCGAGATGTGGTATGGGTTCCAGACAGATGAGCAGTATTCAAGGATACAGGTTGACATGATCCATTTCAAGTGACACCTCTGGGGCCACCTCTGTGGTGGCACCGCAGCAAGGGTGAAATTCAGGTTCAGACAGGTTCTGTAGCATCGGTGATGGCGATTATGCGCAGACCAAAGAACCGGTAAATCACGCCATTCACTGGCCCTGCCCCACCCCTCCCACTTAGAAACATAGAAGATTGACGGCAGAAAAAGACCTCACAGTCCATCTATTCTGCCCTTTTAAAAAATTTATTAATTTATTTATTTATTCGACTGCTATGCCACCCAATCCCGAAGGACTAAGGACTTACACTATTTCTTCTGCCCTTATACTATATACTTATTCCTTCTCAGGCTCATACACAGAGAGCAAACGTGAGAAGGAGTCAATTGAACACTAGAAGACTTGGCCAAACTTTTCTGTAGGTTCGGTGGGCGTGGCTTGGCTTGGCCAGCCTACCAAGCCCCACCCACAGAACCGGTAGGGGGAAAATTTGAATGTCACCTCTGTGTCACAGGTTGTCGCATCCTGATCCAAAGACTCAAGGTATTCATTCATGAGCTTCCTAGCTGTCCATCTGGGGGGCTCACCTGAAAATGGCCATTCTGGCAGGCGAAGTGGAGAGGTCCTGCTTGGTTCACGTCTTTGGCTTCAATGTTTGCTCCATGTTTCAGTAAGAGGGCTACCAGGTCCACGTGCCCATGGAGAGCGGCAACATGCAGCGGCATCAGACCAATTTGGTTGGCAACGTTCACTCCAAGGCCATTCGAAGGCAGCCTGAAAAACTTCTGTTGGGAGAAATAAAAGCACACAGGACATCAGCCCAGCATTTCTGTAGGATCTAACACTCATACACACCACACACACAGCTAACACCAAGCCACGCCCACAGAACCGATGGGACAATCTGAACGTCACCCCCGGTGCCAACCCGATAGGAGCATCCACCAACCTTTTGCAGAGGGCTGCATCTAGAACACTGACACAAGGGATGACATAATTCTGGTGTCTTCATATTGCTGGCTTCCTTGGGATCTTCCAGATCATCGTCTCCCCATTCCAAGAGATAACGCACCTAGAAGAAATGCCAAGTCAAAAAAACTAAAAGGAACACATAAAACAACACAATATACAGTACCTCCAAGTAAACCAAACTTCTGTGAAATCAAACTGGAAGCAACACTGATTGACAATCAATTTCACATGTTGCAGCACATTCAACTTTGTACAGAACAAAGTATTCAATGAGAATATTTCATTCATTCAGATCTAGGGTGTGTTCTTTGAGTGCTCCCTTTATTTTTTTCAGCAGTGTATATGTGTGTGTGAGAGAGAGAGAGAGTGAGTGATATTTTTGTCGAGTCTATATAGATCTATAGCAGTCGCCCTTTTCATTGTTATACAATGTGAAACATAGAAGATTGACAGCAGAAAAAGACCTTCTGGTCCATCTAGTCTGCCCTTATACTATTACAGTGGTACCTCGAGATACGAGTTTAATTCGTTCCGGACCTGGGCTCTTAAGTCGAGCAGCTCTTATCTCGAACGACTTTTCCCCATAGGAATTAATGTAAATAATTTTAATTGGTTCCAGCCCTCAAAAAACTCACAAAGTTAGTCTAAATTATGCAGAAAGACATGTTTTTAATGAAGAAATGTACATGTACATATAAATGAATAATGAAGTTTCTTTCACTTAACTTGTAAACTTTCTTAAACTTTTAAATTTACATATGTTCAACTTCTCTGCCACCCAATCCTGTAGGACAGAGGTCCCCAACCCTTTTTGCACCAGGGACCGGCTTTAAGCGATCAAGAGAGGAATGGGTGAATGAATGGACGGAGGGTGGGAAGGAAGGAAGGAAAGAGGGAATGGACAGGAACAGAGGAAGGAAGCAAGGAAACTTATGAAAGGGGAGAGTAAGAGAGGAATGAGTGAAGGGAGGGAGGGAGGGAAGAAGGTGGGAAGGAGAAAGAAAAGAAGAAATAGAGGAAGGGAAGGTAAAAGAGAGAAAGAAAAAGAGAAAGAAAGAAAGAAAGAAAGAAAGGGGGAAGGGACAGGAACAGAGGAAGGAAGCAAGGAAACTTATGAAAGGGGAGAGTAAGAGAGGAATGAGTGAAGGGAGGGAGGGAGGGAAGAAGGTGGGAAGGAGAAAGAAAAGAAGAAATAGAGGAAGGGAAGGTAAAAGAGAGAAAGAAAAAGAGCAAGAAAGAAAGCTGCAAGCACCCCCCCGAGGCCCCCAGGCCGGCTGCAACCTTTTAAAACACGCAGCTGTCTCCTGAAGCCGAACGCGGAAGTTAGCGTTTGGCTTCAGGAGACAGCTCCTTGGCGCTTGTATCTCGAATTTGGGCTTGTAAGTAGAACAAAAATATCTCTCCCCTCCCAGCTCTTATCTCGAGTTGCTCTTAAGTAGAGCAGCTCTTATGTCGGGGTTCCACTGTATCTATTTTATCCAAGGCTGGATATATGTTTATCCAAGGTATGTTTAAATTCAGTTGCTGTAGATTTACCAACCACGGCTGCTAGAAGTTTGTTCCAAGCATTTACTACTCTTTCAGTAAAATAATATTTTCTCATGTTGCTTCTGATCTTACCCCCAACTAACCTCAGATTGTGCCCACTTGTTCTTGTTTTCATATATATATATATATATATATATATATATATATATATATATATATATATATATGCGGCGCACATTATAAATGCAACAATACATATAAAAAAAATCTAAATTACTTGTACAAAATTACTAAAAATATTAGAAAAAAACCCCTATACCATCATATACATTCATCCAATTCAATCTTTCATAATATCGTCTGGAGACAATCTCATCACTCACAGCCCCCATGCCCACCGGCAGAGGTGGGTCATCAGAGGTTTACGAAAGACCAGGAGGGAGGGGGAGGTACGTATCTCCAGAGGGAGTTCATTCCGGAGGGTAGGGGCCACCACAGAGAAGGCTCTTCCCCTGGGCCCTGCCAGTCGACATTGTCCTGGCCGACAATGGAGAAGACCTAACCAACTGCTGGGATGCATGAGGCAGTGGCCGGTCCCGAAGGTAATCTAGTCCTAAGCCTTGCAGGGCCTTATAAACTCTTTATAAACTTTATAAACTTTTATATCTGCACCCTTTTCGTAAGGAGCCTCACAGATTTCCTGCCCTGATTTTAAAAAATTCGCCTAACAGAAGAAGCTTAGTCTAAAAACATTTGGCGTTTGGGAAATCTAGTTTTCTGCCTGAAAGGATTTTTGCCCACTTGGGCATACAGAAGCATTTCGATATCTTATCGCTTTTGCAGGCTTGCCACTCTTCAGCCTGGGGCTGAAGATGTCTTTTCAGCAAGAACAGAACATCTGTCTGATATTTCCCCAGAAACGGGCAAATTCAATGAGACGTGCCAGAAAGCGTAGTGTGGCCCCTTGTGACATTTCATTTCCTACCAGGCAAGCGATAGAACGGTTAAATGTTCTCGCTGCCAAGATGAATTTGCTAAGGAGATGTGATCTAAATCAGAAAAGACAGCCTCCTCTTAATCGAGACTTTGATGTTCTCCTCGGCTCAATCCTTTTAGCCGGGATAGCTGGAGATTAAAAACCAGAAGGCTTTGCACCAGCACAATGTCTTTCCTCGGCTCTTGCTGCTATTTTATTGATCTTTTCAATATGCTTCACGTTAGAAGTCAGAATGCTAATTTTTATCTAGGTGAAATATATGCTGCTCAAAAAAATAAAGGGAACACTCAAAGGACACACTCTAGATCTGAATGAATGAAATATTCCCATTGAATACTTTGTTCTGTACAAAGTTGAATGTTTATTTTATTTATTTATTTATTCATTCATTTGTCCAATACACAAATACATAGGAAGAAAAATAGACATGTAGTAATATATATAAGGGTAAAGTGAACTTAGAGGAGAGGATATATGAAAGAAAGAAAATATATATGATAAGTGAGAGAAAGGAAAGACAATTGGACAGAGGACGAAAGGCACACCAGTGCACTTATATACGCCCCTTACTGGCCTCTTAGGAACCTGGAGAGGTCAATCGTGGAGAGTCTAAGGGAGAAATGTTGGGGGTTAGGGGTTGACACAATTGAGTCTGGTAATGAGTTCCACGCTTTGATAACTCGATTGTTGAAATCATATTTTTTACAGTCAGGTTTGGAGCGGTTCATATTAAGTTTGAATCTGTTGCGTGCTCTTGTGTTGTTGCGGTTGAAGCTGAAGTAGTCATTGACCGGTAGGACGTTGCAGCATATGGTCTTGTGGGCAATACTCAAATCGTGTTTTAGGCGCCGTAGGAATGTGCACAACAGCATGTGAAATTTATTGTCAATCGGTATTGCTTCCTAAGTGGACAGTTTGATTTCACAGAAGTTCAATTTATTTGGAGTTATATTGTGTGGTTTAAGTGTTCCCTTTATTTTTTTTTTGAGCAGTATACTTCGTTTGGAAAAAAACCTCGACACTTTGCTCCCTCCCCCAGTCAGAAATTAGGGAAGCATGGTTACGAGCATTGTATAAAAGAAAAATGTTTTTTTAAAAAACAAACATTGCTATGCTCAATCTAGATCTAGAGCGGTGGTTCTCAACCTGGGGGTAGGGACCCCTTTGGGGGTCGAACGACCGTTTCACAGGGGTCACCTAAGTGTATGAGAAAAGACAAATTTCCCACGGTGTTAGGAACTAAAGCTTCTATTCTGGCGCTTGGAACATATTTTTACAATCCAATCAGGCGTTTACAAGGTGGATACTCCCTTTGACCTTCCTTCCAATCAGCTTAAAGCTCTGTTGGGAGAATTGGCGCTAGACTTATGGTTGGGGGTCACCACAACAGGAGGAACTGTATTAAGGGGCTGCGGCATCAGAAAGGTTGAGAACCACTGGCTTAGAGGAAACGTTCTGTTGGACCAGATGTTTTTAGTGTCCTTCACCTCTGCATGGGAGTCCACCTTCTTCTTGGCACTTTTAGAAACATAGAAGACTGACGGCAGAAGAAGACCTCCTGGTCCATCTAGTCTGCCCTTATACTATTTCCTGTATTTTATCTTACAATGGATATATGTTCATCCCAGGCATGTTTACATTCAGTTACTGTGGATTTACCAACCACGTCTGCTGGAAGTTTGTCCCAAGGATCTACTACTCTTTCAGTGAAATAATATTTTCTCATGTTGCTTTTGATCTTTCCCCCAACTAACTTCAGATTGTGCCCCTTTGTTCTTGTGTTCACTTTCCTATTAAAAATACTTCCCTCTTGAACCTTATTTAACCCTTTAACATATTTAAATGTTTCGATCATGTCCCCCCTTTTCCTTCTGTCCTCCAGACTATACAGATTGAGTTCATGAAGTCTTTCCTGATACGTTTTATGCTTAAGACCTTCCACCATTCTTGTAGCCCGTCTTTGGACCCGTTCAATTTTGTCAATATCTTTTTGTAGGTGAGGTCTCCAGAACTGAACACAGTACCCAAATGTGGTCTCACCAGCGCTCTCTATATAAGGGAATCACAATCTCCCTCTTCCTGCTTGTTATACCTCTAGCTATGCAGCCAAGTAATACATTTTGGTAATATAACCTATTTGCATGCCTCCTCTTTTATGTCCAGTCAACCTAAAGGTGGGTCTCATTGTCTATATCACATCACAATGTGCTATAATATGGTTACGGAGGAACCATAATGGTTCTGTTCATATAATTGTGAAGCCAAGCCAAACCAATCATGTATAGACCAAAGCAAAGCAACGCGTGAGAACTGTAACTCTTAAATCAGAGGTGTCCAGCCCTCGCTGCTTTAAGACTTGAAAAGTTCAACTCCCAGAATTCTCCAATCAACATTGGCTGGGGAATTCTGGGAATTGAAGTCCACAAGTCTTAAAGTTGCCAAAGCTGGACACTTCCACTCTAAATACTCCCCTTTTAGCGCCTATAGATAACCAACTCTGGTGTAGGGAATTCTTCATTTCTCACAACAAAACCTAGAAGTAGAGACAAACCTTTTCTGTCTTAATTGCTTTCTATGACAACTTAGCTGGCTTTTAGATTAACAAAAGAGCTAATCTTCAAGACTCAATAAATACATTTTCCTCCTATATTAAACTGGAGCTTCTGGGTATTATGAGAGGTACCTATTCTAAAAATGTAAAATATCTAAGCTTGCATATTACAACAGCTGCAAGGATTGTATTTGCACAGAACTGGAAAAATCCGCAAATACCTGAAGACAAGGAGATCATCAAAAAAATATACGACTGTGCAGAGATGGACAGATTGACAATGGAACTTAATAATCGAAAAGAACCGGACTATTATGAAACCTGGACAAAATGGTGCCAATGGACCAAAAAAAAGAAACTCAAAAGAAACATCAAAATAAAATATCAAGAAATCTAAAAGTAATTAGAAGACAATGTCGATAGGAATGTATATATGATGTAGATTCATCTGTAAATATGATTATGTACTTTTTTAAAAAATGGAAAAATTTAAGAGGTATATATTGAAAAAAGAAAAAAAAACGAGCTATCTGGGATTAGATTTTGATTGACTTAAGACAGTGCACAAATTCAGCCAATTAACAGTTTCACGAATCGAACAGACTATGTATCCTGCCAGCGTCCGCCATTTTGCAAAGAAAAGTTATTAAGTGTGTGTGTATGGGGGGGGGGAGATGGAAGCTATCAGAAGAAGCTCTGAATATGGGACAGAGTGGTGGCATCATCCTGGCTTCACCTTAAATTACAAAACATCTTAGGACAGTTCTTTATCTTCTTAGCCCTTCTCTTTTGAAAGCTCTTACTCGTTGCTAATCCACCATTTATACAATCCTTGGAATCCTGCCATATTTAGGGTCCCAATTGCCAATCCTGGCAGGCGGAAAGATCGACTATAAAGCCCAACCATGGTTTATTGCATAAGCAAAACTGGATGGATTTGCATTAACGCAATATAGGAGAATGTTTGTAGCTCGGGTTGAAACGAAGGGTCCTTGGTGCTGTTGTTTTCCTCCAGACGTTTCATTACCCAAACTACCATATTTTTCAGAGTATAAGATGCACTGGAATATAAGACTCAGCTTAGTTTTTGGGCAGGAAAATAGGGAAAAGAATCTGCTTACCAGGTATTCACCTGGCTAATGTCCTTAGTCTGCTCAGTTTCAGCACATTATTTTATCCCCTGGTTAAGGGCTTAAAAAAATTTATTCTGAGAGAGTAACAATGAAAGGACTTGCAAGACAGTAAGAGCTGGGAACATTATTAGTACCTGGAAAGAAACAGTTTGAGCAGGTAGAGCAATGGAAAAAACCCTGCAAAGACTTAGGGCTTGGAAAACATTCTTCTTTGCAGAGTAACAATGAAAGCTGGTAAGACCTGGGAACATCGTTAGCACCTGGTTAGGGCTGGAAAGAAACATCTGGAACAAGTAAAGCAAGGGGAGAAAAAACCTACAAAGACAGGATTTGGAATACATTCTTGGCAGAGAGTAACAATGAAAGACCTTGCAAGCCAGCGGGCTTGTCAATCATGTGACTGGGCAGGAGTGGCTTGCTGGCCATGTGACTGGGAGGTGGCTTACAAGTCATGCGACTGGCTTAAAGGTGCCAAACTTGATGTCATTCACATCAAGGGTTTGGGTTAGGGTGCCTGGCCTCTCCTCGCCTCAAAGCGATACAAGGTACAGTGAAACCTCGTCTTACAAACGCCTCATCATACAACTTTTCGAGATACAAACTTGGGATTTAAGATTTTTTTGCCTCTTCTTGCAAACTATTTTCACCTTACAAACACACCGCCGCCGCTGGGATACCCTGCCTCCGGACTTCCGTTGCCAGCGAAGCACCCGTTTTTGCACTGCTGGGATTTCCCTGAGGCTCCCCTCCATGGAAAACCACACCTCCGGACTTCTGTGTTTTTGCGATGCTGCAGGGGAATCCCAGCAGGGGAATCCCAGCAGCGCAAAAACGGGCGCTTTGCTGGCAACGGAAGTCCGGAGGTGGGGTTTCCCAGCGAGGGGAGCCTCAGTGAAATCGCAGCATCGCAAAAACACAGAGGTCGAGAGGTGGGGTTTCGAGGACTTCGGTGTTTTTGCGATGCTGCAATTTCACTGATGCTCCCTTCACTGGGAAATCCCACCTCCAGTCTTCCATTGCCAGCGAAGCACTCATTTTTGTGCTGCTGGGATTCCCCTGCAGCATTGCAAAAACACGGAAGTCCGGAGGTGGGGTTTCCCATGAAGGGGAGCCTCAGGGGAATCCCAACAGCGCAAAAACGGGCGCTTCGGCTGGCAAAAGGGGTGAATTTTGGGCCTCTACACATTAATCGCTTTTCCATTGATTACTATGGGAAACATTGTTTCGTCTTACATACTTTTCACCTTAAGAACCTCGTCCCGGAACCAATTCAGTTTGTAAGACAAGGTATCACTGTATTTACTATCATACATTATCTACTATAATGTGTACATCTACAAAAATATACATTATCTACTAAACGTAAGCTCCATTTTTGCTATCCCCACTGCACGAATTAGGCCACCTCACCACTCTTACAACATCAACCAGGAATAGCATTTTTAAAAATGGCCCAGATGAAACTATATACATACTACATTCATACACAATGCATACACACGTAAGTGGAATTGCAAGAGTTTAAATTTGTCCTATGGACTCGTCCTACTCAAAGGCTCTGAAGTGGACACGTTCTTCTTGCAAAGTCCACCATATTGTCCTCCTTCTCTCTGCAAAAGTGACGAAGCAACTGAACATTTGTGGGCCCTCATTCGGATGCTTTTGTAATTGTTGCTTATTGTTACGGTGGCTGAGAACTTCAGGATCACCTCCTAACATTTTGCTGTTCCCATTACCAGGTGGGCAACTACAACAGGGTGATGTTTTCCAGGCTGCCCCACGTTGAGAGTACAATACTAGATATTCTCATTATTCTCAATATTACATATTGACAACCTACCCTGTTTCCCCGATAGTAAGACACCCCCGATTGTAAGACCTATCGGGGGTTTCAGGGGGGTCGGCTAATATAAGCCGTACCCCGAAAGTAAGACATATGTCTTACTTTCGGGGAAACACGGGGGTATTGCCGGGGGGGGGAGCCCGATGACGTCGCTTCCAAGCTCCCCGCGCGCCCCTCGCCTTTGCCTCGCCGCGGCGCCACCGCCTCTTCCCCGGCTTGGCAAAGCGAAGGACGGCGCTGGTCCGAAGCGAGCCAAGCGGGCGGCGGCTTGCAGCGAAGGCGCTCGTCCCAGCAACCAAGTCCTGCCGAGGCTCGGCTGCAAGCGGCCAGCGAGGCCGACCAGCTCCGAGGCGAGCGGCCGGAGCTGCGCCCTCCTTCGCCCGCCTCCTTTCCGGCAGGCAGGTGGGGCTGCCCAACTGCACAGATCGGCTCCTCCCCTCCAGACACACGCTTCCCCGACACGCGTCTGTGGCTCCACGCGTGCACGCCGCTTGGAGCCCTGAGGTTGAACTTGGAAAAGGGCTCACGAGGCTCCTGTCACGCGGCGGCCCTTCTGGACTCTGGGGAGATGCCTTCGGGAACGCAACCCTTTCAATTTTTTTCCAATGTAAGACATACCCCGAAAGTAAGACGTAGTGGGGCTTTTGGGGGTAAAAAGAAAGTAAGACACTGTCTTACTTTCGGGGAAACACGGTATTTCCACCTGGATTTTCTTTAAGAACTGCTGGCTTATAATGGCAAGCTCTACTTAGCACCATCATCAATGCATGTGCCTGCTAGCAGCTAAAGTCTTGCAAAACATGGATCCAGTGAACTACTCTTACCATCTCCAAGTCTCCATCAGCGACTGCTCTTAACAGTTTGTCAACCTACAGAAAAAACAACACCAGAAAAAGATTGTAAGTTTACCTTAATGTGTAAATACCATTCGATTAAAAAAACAACTATTTGTGTAAACACAATTTAACTTGCAGTAACAATTATAGCCTTTGTATGAATAAAATTATAGAAACAAAGAAACATAGAAGATTGAGGGCAGAAAAAGACCTCATGGTCCATCTAGTCTGCCCTTATGCTATTTCCTGTATTTTATCTTAGGATGGATATATGTTTATCCCAGGCATGTTTAAATTCAGTGACTGGCTTTACCAACCACATCTGCTGGAAGTTTGTTCCAAGCATCTACTACTCTTTCATTATTATTTGTAAATAGTATATTTGGTAAGTTTTTAACTTTCCTTTACATTCCTTTAATAGGAAAGTGAACACAAGAACAAGGGGACACAATCTGAAGTTAGTTGGGGGAAAGATCAAAAGCAACGTGAGGAAATATTATTTTACTGAAAGAGTAGTAGATCCTTGGAACAAACGTCCAGCAGACGTGGTAGATAAATCCACAGTAACTGAATTTAAACATGCCTGGGATAAACATATATCCATCCTAAGATAAAATACAGAAAATAGTATAAAGGCAGACTAGATGGACCATGAGGTCTTTTTCTGCCGTCAGACTTCTATGTTTCTATGCACAATTTGTATGACTTTTGAGGGTATCCTGTAGCTTAAAAAGTTGACGTGATAGACCAAAACTGTGGTTATTTTTGGACCCAGAGGCCAAAGGTTAGTTGAAAACAAGTCACAGATTTTAGACAACGGAATTGCTGTTCCCCAGTGTAGTAGAAGGCAGGATACAAATGAACGATTGAGTGAACAAAGGAACGAACAAATAAATATCTTACAAATGTCCTTCACTGTTACAAATCTAGTTGATTGCTACCCTGTTTCCCCGATAGTAAGACACCCCTGATTGTAAGACGTATCAGGGGTTTCAGGGGGGTCGGCTAATATAAGCCGTACCCCGAAAGTAAGACATATGTCTTACTTTCGGGGAAACACGGGGGTATTGCCGCCTCCCTCTCATCTAGCTGCGCGCCGCCTCCTGCCCACGTCCGCACCGTCCCCCTCTCCATACGTCGCCACGTCTGCCACCTCCCTCTGATCTTAATGAGCGCTGCCTCCTGCCCACTTCCGCGCCGCCCCCCTCTCCATACGTCACCGCGCCGTCCCCCTCTCCATACGTCACCGCGCCGTCCCCTGCACTTGTCACTGCCGCCTCCTGCTTAAAATACAGTAATGCACACAGTATTAATCATACATCAGTAAAACATACACACTGGCATACTGGGGTATCATCTGCTGTTTTGTGGTGAATACAATACTGTTCAGGTTGTTAATAAATGTTAATTTTATGGTTAAAACAAAAAATTTGACAATTTTTTTCCAATATAAGACATACCCCGAAAGTAAGACATAGTGGGGCTTTTGGGGATAAAAAGAAAGTAAGACACTGTCTTACTTTCGGGGAAACACGGTAAGTGCAAGAGCCATGCATTAACTACCTTGTAAGGAGGGCTTCTTAGTTAGTAGCATTCCCTCCATTCTGAAATATGGGTGAGATGCTTAACAATTTTGAGCTTTTAAGCTCCAGTTAAAGATCATCCTCTTCCCCCTTTGCAGTATACATCTGCGCTATCATCTCTTTCATCTTCTACCATTTCATCATCTATATTCATCTACTTCAATCTTCCTTCTGAAATCTGTAGTTAGGAGCGCGTGATGGGGCCTCCCGAATCTGCCAATCAAACGGACGGAGCCTGATGCTATTTAAGAAGGAGCAACCAAAGTTATATTAGAACTTGGACTGCCCTGCCAAAGGCTGACTAGGTCATCAGCTTACCTCTTTATAATGAGATTTGGCTTCTTCTGGTGTCACAGTTGTCACTGGTATTATGAAAGATAAACTGGAGGTGGATGATAGTTGGCTGAGGGTGTCTTCGCCACACGAAGAAGATCGGACGGGTGACTAGTGGACCCCATAAAGAAATCAAAAGGAGAAAGTTGGCGGCGTCCCTCATTTATTTAACAGTTGATCAGGACCATACCCCTAAGCCAGGGGTGTCAAACTCAAGGCCTGGGGCCGCATTCGGTCCGCAGGGTGTTTAGATCTGGCCCGCGGGACCACCCTGGAAACAGTGATGGACAGGGTGCCCGGGGGAAAGCATTTTGAAATTCCCTGACATTTCCCTGTAACTTGTGATCAAATTAAGGCGCGGTCGTAGATGACGTCATACCAAACGGCTAAGCCGTGGAGAAATATCGGTAGCTGAGGACGCAAATGGTTTCCACAGTTATGCTCATGTTTGCTTGACTGCCAGGCAGCATGATCCAATTTATTTATTTTTTACATAATTTTTCCCTGACTTTTAAACATTTTAATACAGTTTGGTTTTTTTCCCTGATTTATTCTTTTTTTTTCATAAATTCCCTGATATTTCCCGAACCGCCAATTTCCCTGATAATTCCGATTTCCCTGTGTTTCCAGGTTTGCTGGACACCCTGGGAGGACCGTCCGGCGGTGTATCTGCCAGTGAAAACAGAGGTCGTGAGGGCCACATACAACCCTCCAACCCCCAAGGTCTGTTTTCGCTGGCAGAGTTGCAGGAGGCCATCACAGCCGAAAACGGAACTCGGGAGCCCGTTTTTGCTAGCTGAGCGCTCGGGTCACCACATGCGCCCCCTGACAGAAGTGACGTCATGCTGGCCATGCCCACCTTAGCCACGCCCATCCCGGCCCCCTGAGGTAAAACACAACCCTGACGCGGCCCTCAAGGAAATTGAGTTTGACGCCCCTGCTCCCAAGCTTATCCTTTGAATTACCTGCGAAGAACGTTGTCCTTTTTCGAAAGTGAGGTAGTTCAGTTCCATTAGGGAAACAATCTACAGAGAGATTAAAACCTGATGAGCCAGAAGTGCCAATCACAATAAATTAAATTATATGCTACCAGCAAATAAATGAACTGAGTTCCTAGATGGGGCTAAATTATAATAAAACCTGTTTTCCTATGGTGCTAAATTGAGTGTACTTAATTTACTTACTGAGTGTATTCAGGTTTTTTTCCCGAATGCCATCACTCTACTAAACAAATAATTCCCTCATTACTGACTTTTTATTAAATCTGCACTTCTATTTCTACTAGTCTTTTCTCATCATTCCTATCATCCTTTTCCTCCCACTTAGGACTGTATGGCTGTAACTTGTTGCTTGTATCCTAAGATTTTTATTAATATTGATTGTTTCTTCATTGCTTATTTGACCCCTATGACAATCATTAAGTGTTGTACCACATGATTCTTGACAAATGTATCTTTTTCTTTTATGTACGCTGACAGCATCTGCACCAAAGACAAATCCTTGTGTATCCAATCACACTTGGCCAATAAAGAATTCCATTCTGTTCTGTTCATTCTAATGTATCTTTTATTTTATGTACGCTGAGAGCATCTGCACCAAAGACAAATTCCTTGTGTGTCCAATCACACTTGGCCAATAAAAATTCTAATCTATTCTATTCTACTCTACCAGACGCTACCCCTACACCCTCCGAGATAGTCGCCGGTGCATGCCCGTTGGCGTGAGGTTTGGCTTCTGCACATGCGCAAGTGAAATCTCGCGCAAAGATGTTGTTGCAGGTGAGATTTCACTGATTTTGGGGTTTTTTGCTTCCGCGGATGCACGAAACCAAAGAAATTGCCAAAAATTGCCAAAATCTCACACCCGAAAGGGTCCTCGCATGTAATTTTTCTTGCTGCGCATGCGCAGAAGCCAAATCTCCCACGTGTTAACACCACCAACTGCAGGACCTAGGGGAAGAGTCTTCCCTGTAGGGGCCCCACCCTCTGCAATCAGCTCCCCCTGGAGATTCGTATTGTCCCAACCCTCCTCGCCTTCCGCAAGAGTCATTTATGCCTCCAGGCTTGGGGCCATTAGACTCTTGCCCCCTGGCCGATGAATGTATTGAGAGAAAGTTGAACGAATGGGAATTACTGTGTTTTATGGGGGGTTTTGAGTTTTTTAGATTTTAGATTTAATTAATTGGACCTAAGATGCTCTACATTGTTCTGTTATATGTCGTAAGCTGCCCTGAGTCCTCAGGGAGGGGTGGCATAAAAATCCAATCAATCGATCGATCAATCAATCAATCAATCAATCATGAATGCTTTAAAACTCTTTTTAAAGTCTTTTCAATCATATTAATTGGATTTTTAGATGGATTTGCTATGTTCTTTTGATATGTTGTGAGCCGCCCTGAGTCCTCGGAGAGGGGCGGCATACAAATCCAATTAATAAATAAAATACATCAATCAATCGATAATTGGTTAAAAAGTACCGTTGAGTTCAATGCATACTGCACAGGGGTCTCTTTCATCCGGTTCAGGATGCCTGGGTTGGCTCCGTTCTGCAGCAGGACTTCGATGATCCCTTGGTAGCCCCAGCGAGCAGCTATGTGGAGAGGAGTGTCTCCTTTCTCATTACTGGTATCTAACTTGCAAGAATGGACATCGTAATAAACCAGAGCCTTGACGCACTGCAAAATTAAAACACACAACAACCAGGATGAGAACTTTGAATGAAGGCCACGGCTTATACGCAGTCTGATGGAAGCGGCTCCTTTGCATTGTATCCATCCAGAGATTAACCCTGCTACGCCATGAAGGCTTGAGCACCAAAATCTCCTCTCAAACAACGCACACAATTCATACCTTTTTTTCATCTATATATATATAAAAGGGAAATGCCATTCATGCATCATCACAAAATCTCCAGAACCGTAAAGGCTACAAACTTGAAATGTTCCGTTTATGTTCCTCTTGGCTTCTAGTTGCTCACTAAGAAAGGATTTTTCAAAATGACCATCAGAGCATTAGTATTTCCTATATTATTATTAACACGCTCTGATGCTAAGGAGTTCTACTCCCCCTTCCAACCTGAAAAGAAATCTGATCCAAATGCAAAACACACACAGAGGAGAGAAACAGAGAGCTCTGTTTCACCACCGTCAATCATCTTCATTTTTATTTCACATATGTTGTTTTTGTGATGGTTTCTTTTTAAATAAGGCTTCAATTTCACCTGGTCCACTTGACAAAGAATGACCCACCTATGAGAACTACTGTTTTAAACTATCTACTTATAACTTACTTATAACTAATAAATCTTTAGGATTTATTATAGGTTTTTACTCTTCTTATTACAGTAGAACCTCGACTTACGAATTTAATTGGTGCCAGAAGGAGGCTCGTAAGTTGAAAAGCTCGTATGACGAAACATTGTTTCCCATAGGAAACAATGGAAAAGCGATTAATGCGTGCAAGCCCAAAAAGCAGCCACAGCGGAGGCCAAGTCTCGCTCCGGGCTGTGCCCCCTCCGAGCGCTCGCCGCCTGTCCCTGTCAGCGGCCCAGCCACCTTCACCCGTCTTCGCGGAGCTGCTTGTTGACGGCGCGGGTGAGGTCCAGGGCGGGCTTCTTGCTACTCAGGCTGCGGGCCAGCTCCCGGTGCCGCTTCTTCTCCCCTTCAAGGTCGACCAGCAGCGGCTGGAAGCGCCGCTTCTTGCCGCGGGCCGTGTTGGTCTGGGCGACGGCGGGCTCCTTGGGCAGGCGAGGCTGGAAGCGGCCCCGGGAGGCGGTGGAGACGCGAGCCAGGGCGGCGACGCAGCTCATCTCGGCTCGGTCTTGGTGGCCCGTCGGGTGGAGGTCGGCGGCCGGGCGGCCCCGCTGGGCGCGCGCCAGGTTCTTCAGGCAGTTGAGCTCGTTGCGTGCCACCCGCTCGCGCTTCTCGTGGCGCCGCTTGGCGAACTGGTCCGCCATGGGGTCCGCCGAGTCGGGCACTTCCATGAGCCACTCGCGGGAGGGGTCGCTTCCACTCTTGGGCGGCTTCGTCCCAGACAAGCGTGCCGAGCTTCTTGCGAGTCGGCTGGATGCCCTTGAGGCGCGCGAACTGCTCCCACTTGGTGAGCGGCCGAGGTTTGGGCAGCGGCTTCTCCCTGGGCAGGCGCGTCGAGGGCTCGGAGAAGCCCCATCCCGGACGGAGCAGCCTGAGGGGTCCGGTGCGGCGCTGCCTCCTCCCGCGCCCCGCCCCCGCTCGGCAATCGGCCCGGCGGCATTGCTGGCGTTCCAGGCGGACCGCCCGGCATAAGCGGCGCTTTCGTGCCTCTCGGGCCGGGCAGACAAGAGGTGCGGCGCTCCCAAGGAGAAGGGAGAATGTGGCGGCTCAAGCCCTTTCCCGTGCGCCCCTCCGGAGGAGCCCCTCTGGCGGTTGTCCGGGCGGGTGAAGGTGGCTGGGCCGCTGACAGGGACAGGCGGTGAGCGCTCGTATCCCAAATTTGGGCTCGTAAGTAGAACAGAAATATCCCTCCCCTCCTAGCTCGCATCTCGAAATGCTCGTATATAGAGCAGCTCGTATGTCGAGGTTCTACTGTACTAGTATTTGACTTTGTTTATTGTATGTATTATTTACTGTTGTAAGCCGCTTTGAGTCCTATTGGGATTGGAAGCCCAATTAATTAAATTAAATTAAATTACTTACATCCTCGTGACCATAAGTGCAGGCTAAATGGAGCGCAGTGTTGCCATTATTATCCTGGATTTCCGTGCTCGATTTATAATGTAGCAAGAGGAGCTGAAAATAAAAGGGGGAAAAAAACCAATGTTATCCAGAGAAGAATTCATAGCAGGCTGGTATCTACTGGGCATCTTATCATTTCTGAAACTAAATGAAATCACTAATGCCCATCTTCTCTTTCAGCTATCTTTTTGGTCCGAGTTATTCTGTTATTATATCTGTTATTCTACTAAATTTATACATAATTTCCGGCAAAAATGGCACTTCGGTGCCACCCTTCAAAAAGTTGCCTTAAATAATGTTTAGCACCAACCCAAGAGATTTCAAGCTTCTCTGTAATCCAACTGTTTCAATAAACCAAAGGGGGGGGGGGTGCTTTACGCGTGACCCTTGCCTTTTACACCCTCCTTAAATTTTTCACACCTCCATCCACACTCGCTTCCAAAGAATCTCTACTTTTGTCAATTAGATTAATATCGCAGGCTGAAGCAGCTCACCACCACCTGCAAAATTCACGTGGACTTTTATGGATGATGAGAACAATGACGACTCTAAGTCAACGTTATCCCGGGTCATCTCAGTGATGGCCCAATGACATTGCTGCCAATAAAAATGCTTCTAAAATCTGGCATTTTACTCTGATATATATATACATATATATAAATGAAGAGGCAACAGCCAATGCGATTTCCGGAACATTTAAAATTTATTAAAAACTACTAAAATTAACTAAGCTTTCGTTAGTCCTCTACTAACGTCGTCAGAGTGTTAAAATCCCCATTTAAGGCAGTTGAGCATGATTTACAAACTGTTTGTAGCTTACTGTCACATTCTGATATCCTTTTTGACAGGCGAGATGAAGGGGTGTTGACCCGTGGTAATCCGTGGCAGTGACAACGGCCCCTTTGGAGACGAGCAAGTCAATTAACGGGGCTTGTCCTGGGTGGGAGAGAAAGAAACTTGCGCATTACCAGCCAAATGATATCTGTGTCATGTTCAGTCGGGCTCAATGGTATGAGCCTCCCGAAAATTCAAGGGTAAAAAATTCAGACACACACACTTGAAAATTCAAAAACAATGTTTTTTATCACAAAATTCAAAAGAAACAAAGCACCCTTTTTGTATTGCAAAGAGCACTCTTCCCAAAACAAACTTGTAGGCTGTAAAAAACCCTTAAACAGTCCTTAAGTACTTAGCTAGCAGCTGTGAAGAAACGTCACAGCCCTCCTTCTTCCACAAGTTGAAACACACACGCTTTGCTCTGCCTTGGTTTCAAAGTCTTGAAAAATCAACAGAGTCCTGAAACAGCAAGTCACGGTCCAAACCAGTACAATCAGATAATCTCCACACTGCGAGGCCAGCACGCTGCCAATTTAACAGCAGCCCTAATTACTTGAACCCCACCCAACCACAGGTGGACTCAATTATCTCCTATAATACATTTGAAGCTGTTCACTCCTATGCATAGCTCTACGCATGCGTGGGTCTATCATTATTTCCTCATCCAAATCTAAGGAAGATAAGGATGATTGACTTCTTCCTGGGTTGTCTTCCAAGCCCCCCTCCTCCATCTCACCGTCACTTCCTTCTGCAGAGGACAATTCACCATCTGACTCTGTGGGCAGCAAAACAGGCCTATGACATGTTGATGTTTCTCCAGCATCCACCTCCTCAGTCCTTGGGGCAGGAGCTGGGCCAGAGCTAACCACAACATGTCATAGCTGTGTTGTTGTTGTTTAAAGCAATGTTTCCCAACCGTGGCAACTTGGAAGATATCTGGACTTCAACTCCCAGAATTCCCCAGCCAGCGTTCGCTGGCTGGGGAATTCTGGGAGTTGAAGTCCAAATGTCTTCAAGTTGCCAAGGTTGGGAAACACTGGTTTAAAGCATGTTGCACTTCAGAGTCGGTTCTGAGAGAGTGAATAATTTTTTCTTCATCCTTCCTGTGCAAACTGTGCGGTACAGGCAGTCCTCACACACGTACACAAGCACACATTTGGCACGCAACCAGAAAAAGGGTTGCCATCATCACTGGCCTAAAGGATTTGATTGTACTGGAAAAAGCTATGCTACAACAGCTGCGAGAATTGTTTTTGCCCAATATTGGAAAAATGAACATACACATATGGAGGAGGACATACAATGGCACTTCTACCTACGAAGTTTTCTAGATAAGAACCAGATATTCAAAAAATAATTGCCTCTTCTCAAGAACCATTTTCCACTTACAAACCCGAGCCTCCGAAACCGTAACCGGAAAAGGCAGGGAGAAGCCTCCATGGGGCCTCTCTAGGAACCTCCTTGGAGGAAACAGGGCCGGAAAAGGCGGGGAGAAGCTTCTTTGGGGCCTCTCTAGGAATCTCCTGGGAGGAAACAGGGCTGGAAAAGGCAGGGAGAAGCCTCCTTGGGGCTACTCTAGGAATCTCCTGGGAGGAAACAGGGCCTCCACCCTCCCTGTGGTTTCCCCAATCACACACATTATTTGCTTTTACATCAATTTAAAAAAACGTTTGCTTCTTCTTACAAACTTCTCTACTTAAGAACCTGGTCACGGAACAAATTAAGTTCATAAGTAGAAGTACCACTGTAATTGAAAAAATAACAACATGCACAGAAATGGATAAGCTATCAAAGGAATTAAATCATATGGCTAATTTGGAATATTTTAACATTTGGGACAGGTTTTACGCTTGGTGGAAGAAAAGGGAAAAATAAACGTATAAAGTCAAATAAAAAATTAGGAAAATTGGAGAATCAAAACAGAGGTTTGGTAAAACAAAGGGATTGGGGAAAAAAGTGATACTAGAGTAAGATCAATGTATAGAAACGAGGTATGTAATGAAAATATTTGCTATGTAATAGAGAATAAGCACAATTAGAATTGTATCACAGGTGTGTTGCACAACGTCCAATGTTTTTAAATGTCTTTTGGGTTTTGCTTAGTATCTTTTTCAATTAAAAAAAGAAAAGGCTATGTTACAACGTTTAAAAATGAAAAACAATGACAGTGCTCACCATAAATAGCAGCTACATGAAGTGGAGTAAATCCTTGGTCATCTCTAGAAAATGGTGTTACAATCGAAGGATCATTCAACTTCCTTAAAGCAATAATAAAAGACACAATCAAACTCAAGCAGAATGCAAGTGTTTTAATATCCTCACGGCTTACTCTGTCCACAAGAAGCACCACAATATGGACCCCATTGGGGTATGGCAATTGCAAGGCCGTCGGTTGTAATTCTGCTATCCTCCGAACTTGTTCTTCTGTCAGTTTCAATCCTTTCTACCTAAGTGCCAAAGCCCACTGCAACAACCTCGCCAAAAAGGCTTCAAGAGTTGTTCACCTAATCCTATGTAGCTTCTGCTCCAGTAATCTACACTACTAACCAGAGCCTACAAAACTTTCACCAGACCAATCCTTGAATACAGCTCATCTGTCTGGAACCCACACCGCATTTCAGACATAAACACACTAGAAAATGTCCAGAGATACTTTACTAGAAGAGCCCTCCACTCCTCCACTCGCAACAGAATACCCTACGCAACTAGATTTACAATCCTAGGTTTGGAAAGCTTAGAACTACGTCGCCTTAAACACAACCTAAGCATAGCCCATAAAATCATCTGCTACAACGTCCTTCCTGTCAACGACTTCTTCAGCTTCAACCACAACAACACAAATACAAACTTAAACCGCTCTAAACTCGACTGCAAGAAATACGACTTTAGTAACCGAGTAGTTGATGCATGGAACTCACTACCTGACTCTGTAGTATCATCACCTAACCTCCAAAATTTTGCCCTTAGATTATCCACTATTGACCTCTCCCGATTCCTAAGAGGTCAGTAAGGGGCGTGCATAAGTGCACCAGTGTGCCTAATGTTTCTCTTTTACTAGTATCGTGCATATAAACATTGTTATATCTTTGTAATACTACCAATAGGTAATTGACTAAATAAATAAACAAATAAAATTGCATCACCATTGGCAATGACAAATTCACCATCTGTCAATTGCAAAAAGGCAGCTTTACTTGGGACAGCTTACATCCTCTGACAGATATCTCCGACACCATCAAACACCCACATCTGTCTATCCAAAGTCCTTGGGAAGGAGTCGATAGGTGGATAGAACTGCCAAATCCAGTTGGAACATCTGGCTTGCTGTGTGACATATTACTGGCCTATCTTGGGAAGATGCCTGAATGAATGCCTGAATAATCCGTATGCACATGCAGATCATAATCTGGCATTAAATGTGAATTAAGCCACTGAAGGCAGAATCAGAGGTCTTAACTTTCGTTCTGAATCACTGGGGATAAAACCTTGGAAAGAGAGAGAGGGGAAAAAATAACTCTTACCCGGAAACTAGCTTCTCACATTTGTCACAAAAGCAGAGCGGGTGGCACATGTTTTGCAAAGCATCTTTATCGCCGTCTCCTTGGCTTAGTAAGCGTTCGACTTCTTCTTGGTTGCCCGAAGCAACATGCTGCAAAGAAGAATAACAGACACACATCTGGGCAGGTTCAAAACCCAATATTCAAACAGAGAAACAGAGAAGATTGACGGCAGAAAAAGACCTCATGGTCTATCTAGTCTGCCCTTCATACTATTTCCTGTATTTTATCTTAGGGTGGATTTTAATTAATTTAATTTAATTTAATTTAATTTAATTTAATTTAATTTAAAATTTAATTTAATTTAATTTAATGTAATTTAATTTAATTTATTGGATTTATATGCCACCCCTCTCCGATATATGTTTATCTCAGGCATACATATTTAAATTCAGTTACTGTGGATTTACCAACCATGTCTGCTGGAGGTTTGTTCCAAGGATCTACTACTCTTTCAGTAAAATAATATTTTCTCAGGTTCTGATCTTTCCCCCAACTAATCTCAGATTGTGCCCCTTTGTTCTTGTGTTCACTTTCCTATTAAAAACACTTCCCTTCTGGACCTTATTTAACCCTTTAACATATTTAAATGTTTCGATCATGTCCCCCCTTTTCCTTCTGTCCTCCAGACTATACAGATTGAGTTCATTAAGTCTTTCCTGATAAGTTTTATGCTTAAGACCTTCCACCATTTTTGTAGCCCGTCTTTGGACCCCTTCAATTTTGTCAATATCTTTTTGTAGGTGAGCTCTCCAGAACTGAGCCCAAATGTGGTCTCACCAGCACTCCTCTCCACAAGAGGAGAAAGTCCTTGGAGAACCAAAGGAAGGAGCCAAGGTCAGTTCTCATATCACAGCAATTGGGGGAAGAGTCGTTGTGTTTATTGTCTACCATCTCTAACAATAATTCCAGTTCCAGACTGGAATTCCAGTTCTGTGCCACCCTTCTCCTAGACTCGGGGCGGCTTCCAACAAAAAAAATACAGCATATGCAAGATATCTAATATTTAAAATTCTAAAAAAACATCAGTTCTAAAAAGCCAAATAATGCCACCAATGCTGATGCTACTCTGATTAAAGCATCCATAATTACAAATTTAAAAGCCAATTAAAACAGCACAGGAAAGGTACGTGCTGTTCTTGGATCAATTCCAAAACACTCAATTTTAGTCCGCAGGTAGCCGTGGTTCAGAGGTGGGTTCCTCCCAAACAGTTCGCCCGAACTGGTAGCGACTCTGGTGATGTCACGATGACATCACACAGACCCGGTTTGATTGGTGCCATTTTGTGGGCACCGCCATTTTTTTTTTAAAAAAAAATTCTTCTGAGCATGTGCAGAAGCCATATTTCTGGCACCGTGCATGCAATTACCATCTTGTTCTTGGCTTATTGTTCCTGGATTTTTTGGCACTGCGCATACGGCACAGGAGGTATCAAACCAGTAAGTTAGTTAGAACCCACCCCTGAACAGGTTACAGGGAAAAGCATAATATTTGCCTAAATCTGGCTGAGCGAATCTGACAGCTGTGCAATCCAAACCTTAAACAAGCAATCTATCGGGGTGGTGGAGAGTTGAGAGAGAAGATTCATTCTTTGTCTTAACAGCTTTTCACTAAATCCTTCAGATCCCTAAAAAAGAAAGAGAGAGAGAGAGAGAGAGACGCTATTAGCAATGAGAAATATACTGCTCAAAAAAATAAAGGGAACACTAAAACATCAGAATATAACTCCAAGTAAATCAAACTTCTGTGAAATCAACCTGTCCACTTAGGAAGCAACACTGATTGACAATCAATTTCATTTTATTGTCAGCACATTCAATTTTGTACAGAACGAAGTATTCAATGAGAATATTTCATTCATTCAGATCTAGGATGTGTTATTTGAGTGTTCCCTTTATTTTTTTGAGCAGTGTATGTAACTGCGGAGTCTGCGGAGAGGGGCGGCATACAAATCTAAATACAGTAATAAATAAATAAACAAACAAACAAACAAAAAAGTGAAAACAGGTACAGTGCTACCTCTACTTAAGAACTTAATTTGTTCCGTGACCAGGTTCTTGAGTAGAAACATTCTTAAGTAGAAGCAATTTTTCCCATAGGAATCAATGTATAAGCAAATAATGTGTGCAAACCCATTAGGAAAGAAATAAAAGCTCAGAATTTGGGTGGGAGGAGGAGGATGAAGAAGAAGAGGAGGAGAGTCGCTGCTGAAGGAAGAAGGTGAGGTGAGAAGAATCAAAAAAATTCAAAACTTTAAGGCTTAAAAAAAAGAAGATGGACTCTGAAGCAGCAAGGAGGAGCACGCGCCTCCCATACACACGGCTCGAGGCTGCCTCCATACACTGTCTGCTGCTGCTGCTGCTGCTGCTACCTGCTTCCTCTTCCTTCCCATGCTGAAGGGCTGCCCTCTCCTCTCGCTCACTCGCTTGGTAGCCGGCGCCTTTCCTTCGCTGTGGTGACTCCTCGGCTGCCCAGAGTGAAAGGACTGTTTCTTTTCTCTGGGCTCTGGCAGAGGTTAATTCCCTCTTCAAGTGCCCAGAGAAAGGAAAATGCTTTGTTTGCTCTGGACTGCCAAAGCCTCCTTAAGCGCCACCAAAAGGCTCCTCTGGCAGCCCAGATGGCTGGGATTAAAGGGGGAATGGCAGGAAACTAGCCAGGCCTTCATGCTACTGTCAAATTTCCTGGAAAATTTTTCCGGGCTCGGGTTCTTAAGAAGAAAATGGTTCTTAAGTAAAGGCAAAAATATCTTGAACACCCGGTTCTTATCTAGAAAAGTTCTTAAGTAGAGGTACCACTGTATTTGCAACCCTCTTTTTCTCACTGGTTTAACAGACATCAGCTCCGTTTCAAATGGTGATTTCCATTTTAAAGCTCAACTCTGAAAATTGAACGCGATCAATTTTCTTGAACCAAAGGGTGGGATTTCGTTTTTAATTTAACCAATGAATAGAATGAATTCCAACTTTCAACCAAAAGCTTGCAAATATGTAGATGCCTAAACAAAAGTGACACAAATAAGCAAAATAAACAAAAACAAAAATAAAAATCACCGCCGAACAGAGCACCGCAATGTCGCCCAATGAAACCGCTGTTCTTTTACCATGTTATTAATTAGATGTACATCCTGTCTTTTTTAGAAAAGCTCACAATGGTGTACATTTATTTATTTGTTTATTTTGTCCATTACACAATGAGGGTTTTAGTGGGTATATATCTATATACACATAGTAAAATACATGATGAAGGTTATAGAAGAGATACTCATAGTAAAATACATCTAAGAAATAATAGAAAAGAAGATATAGTAATAGAACATATCAATGAAAGAATAGAAGAAGAGATATAGGAATATAAGAAAGGTATAGGAGATATAGGAGAGCAATAGGACAAGGGACGGAAGGCACTTTAGTGCACTTGTACTCGCCCCTTACTGACCTCTTAGGAATCTGGATAGGTCAACCATAAATAATCTAAGGGTAAAGTGTTGGGGGTTTGGGGATGACACTACGGAGTCTGGTAATGAGTTCCACGCTTCAACAACTCGGTTACTGAAGTCATATTTTTTACAGTCAAGTTTGGAGCGGTTAATATTAAGTTTAAATCTGTTGTGTGCTCTTGTGTTGTTGTGGTTGAAGCTGAAATAGTCGCCGACAGGCATGACGTTGCAGCATATGATCTTGTGGGCAATACTTAGATCTTGTTTATCTTACAATGCAATTCTCTAGACTGTTATAAATCAAGGTCTCCTGCTTGTTAAATAATATTAATATTATTTATAATATAATATTAAAATGATAAAACTATACAATCAGAATTCTAGAGGAGAAATTCTGATGGCCTCAAGGTTTATTCCGCCTTCCATCTTTCTGAGGTCAGTAAAATGAGAATCTGAATTGATGAGGGAAATATGCTAATTCTGGAAACAACTTAAGAGAAGGCTCTAAAGCAGTGTTTCCCAACCTTGGCAACTTGAAGGTATTTGGACTTCAACTCCCAGAATTCCCCAGCCAGCAAATGCTGGCTGGGGAATTCTGGGAGTTGAAGTCCACATAGCTTCAAGTTGCCAAGGTTGGGAAACACTGCTCTAAAGCACTGTGAAGCGGCATATAAGTCTAAGTGCTATTGCTACAACTACAGTTGGAACCAGAATTCCTGTGGCTAACGAGATAAATCAGAGCCAAATTTATACACTTATATTTATACCATGGCTCTTAGCAAATCATTGCGGTTGTTAATTTAGCTTTCTCCTTTGACTTTGCTCATTGGAAGTAGTGTAGGGTTTCCTGCCTAAGCAGGGGGTTGGACTAGAATACCTCCAAGATCCCTTCCAACTCTATTATTATTATTACTATTATTGTTGTTGTTGTTTGTTGTTGTTGTTATTATTATCATCTCTCCTGACACTGGGATGCTGCAACTATGCAAGGATCAGTTGTCCGTCACTTTTTTAAATGCCATTTTAACTTCCTTACCACTGCTAATTGGTCTGCAATGCCCTTGTCTACCACGTCTTTTATTAGAAAGTTTGGTTTTCATTTGTTTGGTCAATCACATTGAGTAATTCTCTCCCAGGAAGGTAAAACGAGCCAGGGTGGCGCAGCAGGTAGAGTTCTATACTGCAGGCCACTGAAGCTGACTTGTAGATCTGAAGGTCAGCGGTTCAAATCTCATCACCGGCTCAAGGTTGACTCAGCCTTCCATCCTTCCGAGGTGGGTAAAATGAGGGCCTGGATTGTGGGGGCAATAGCCTAGCTCTGTTTAAAAAGTGCTATTGCTAACATGTTGTAAGCCACCCTGAGTCTAAGGAGAAGGGCGGCATAAAAATTGAACAAACAAACAAACAAATAAATAAATAATGTAGAGGATCAACTGAGAAATGACAGGTAAGAGAACAAAAGCTGTTAACAGTAGTAGGGTGTGCAAATCCTCTTCATGTCAAAGGGAAGAAATTGCTAAGTTTACATCGAACGAAGTTGTGACGCATTTTGGCTTGAGGTTGGCATGTCATGTGTCAACTTATGGTGGCTTGGAAGTCATCATGTGTAGTTACCATGAAGTATGAACTTGGACAGTGTCATTCATTCAAGGCTCAACACATATTTTGCAATCAACTGTGCTGTAAGGATACTGTTCATCTCTACACTAACCTAATAGTTATTTGTTTGTTTGTTTTGTCAAGTATGTATTGGTAGTATACAAAGATATAACTATGTAGATTGTTCTGAGTTCGGGTTTTGCCCCGTGTAATATTTTGAGCATAGACACTCAAAATATTACACGGGGCAAAACCCGAACTCAGAACAATCTACATACATATACCTGTGAAAATCTACGAAAACAGATATAACTATGTTTATATACATGATACTAATAAGAGAGAAACATTAGGATGTGATGGAAGGCACAATGGTGCACTTATGCATGCCCCCTATGCTGGTCAATATCTATAAGAAAGATTTGATTTGATTTTAAACACAAAATGCTTTGCTCAACCCATCGTGTCAACCTAACTAGTGTTGCTATAGATCAGGGGTCCTCAAACTTTTGGACCTCAGAGACCAGTAAGGTCATACTTTTAAATCCCATGGACCCACCAAATTCATAATTTTAAGTCTCGCAGACCACTAATATAATTTTTTTTAAAGATAAATACATTTGTGAAATAATGATCAGAGAACTTCCATTTTATTCATGTGAAATGCACCTATTTAACATAAGAAAATTTTAAAGGCTTATTTAATTATAACAAAATCATAAATGCTTAATTGTATCATCTTTAAAGGTTGTTGTAATTGTAACCAAATTATTAAAGGTAGTGTAATTATTACAAAATAATTGAAGCTTATTTGACAGTGGCTTGCTGATGTTGTTGGGAAATTCAGTCCCATATTCCAGAGCTGGAGCTGTAGTCCCTCTTCCCTCCTCTCCTCTTCCTCCTTTCCTTTCCTCTTCCTCTTCACCCTTCCCCTTCTTCCTTCTCTTTCTCTCCTCCCCTCCCCCATTCTCTCCGTCTTTTCCAGCCCTGTTTCCTCCCAGGAGATTCCTAGAGAGGCCCCATGGAGGCTTCTCCCTGCCTTTTCTGGTCCTGTTTCCTCCCAGGAGATTCCTAGAGAGGCCCCATGGAGGCTTCTCCCTGCCTTTTCTGGTCCTGTTTCCTCCCAGGAGATTCCTAGAGAGGCCCCACGGAGGCTTCTCCCTGCCTTTTCCGGGCCTGTTTCCTTCCCAGGACATTCCTAGAGAGGCCCCACGGAGGCTTCTCCCTGCCTTTTCTGGTCCTGTTTCCTCCCAGGAGATTCCTAGAGAGGCCCCACGGAGGCTTCTCCCTGCCTTTTCCGGGCCTGTTTCCTCCCAGGACATTCCTAGAGAGGCCCCACGGAGGCTTCTCCCTGCCTTTTCCGGACCTGTTTCCTCCCAGGACATTCCTAGAGAGGCCCCACGGAGGCTTCTCCCTGCCTTTTCCGGTCCTGTTTCCTCCCAGGAGATTCCTAGAGAGGCCCCACGGAGGCTTCTCCCTGCCTTTTCCAGGCCTGTTTCCTCCCAGGAGATTCCTAGAGAGGCCCCACGGAGGCTTCTCCCTGCCTTTTCCGGTCCTGTTTCCTCCCAGGACATTCCTAGAGAGGCCCCACGGAGGCTTCTCCCTGCCTTTTCCGGCCCTGTTTCCTCCCAGGAGATTCTTAAAGAGGCCCCACGGAGACTTCTCCCTGCCTTTTCTGGTTATAGTTTCGGAGGCTCGGGTTTGTAAGTGGAAAATGGTTCTTGAGAAGAGGCAAAAAAAATCTTGAACACCTGGTTCTTATCTAGAAAAGTTTGTAAGTAGAGGCGTTTGTAGGGAGAGGTACTACTGTACCAAGAAAAAATTGAAACAAGTATTGGGAAACTGGGCATGTTTTATTGTCTTGTTTTACTTTAAAGAAACCGCACACATGCTCAAATTTATCAATGTGTTTTATTTTACAGAAGGCAGCCCACCTCTCCGTCGTCCCAACACATTTTTTGCCTTAGAATGTCTTCAGAAGTTAGCAGAGTAACAAGTTACGAAAAATCGTCAAACTGGCTGCAGGCAAACTATTAAATGCATGCAACCACTGGATTCTATTCCACACAACTGCCCCCCCCCTGCCCCGCTCTTTTGTTTTTTTTAAATTTATCATAGCTCTGAGATCTCATAAGCAACGTTAGTGGTCCCCCTCTGCCATTTTAGAAAGGGAAAGACACGTGGCACAAACGTGCTCGGGAAGATACCCCACCAAAGAAGCAACGTGAAAGCGGTTTGCAAAAAGTGATTTAAAGTGCAGAAGAGGAGTGCCACAAAAGATCCCCAAGGCCTTCAAGAATCAAGTGATCCCAAAACCAAGCCATGAAACCCCTAAATTCCATTCTCTGCAGATGGCTCATAGGTGCAGCTTCCATTCAGGTATCACGTCCACCTCCTCCAGTTTCGACTCAGATCAGGAGCACCTAAAGTTTTGGAAGTTTTCTCTGTCATCAACTTTGTAATAAAAAAGCAGAAATGAGCAACCTGTGTCTCTCCAGAGGTTGACGAGCTACAACTTCCAACATGTGTTTTTTTAACCATGGAAGACGAGTCTTGAAGACCTTTCGCTTCATCCCATGGAAAATTCAACCCTAGCTTAAGCTCCAGAATGCTGAATTATCTAACATTCTGCATTCAGAGTCATTAGGTTCAACAGCTAGAAGGGCTCCATGCCAGTGATGGGTCCCACCCGGTATGGATGAGATTGGCGATCCGTTAGCGCTTTTTGATGGGTTCCAGAGGCTGGCTCGTGGGTGTGCGCTTGGTGCAAGATTTTGCTTCAGCACATGTGAGATTTCAACAATTTTTGCCCTCTTTGCATGCCCAGAAGCAAAAAGAAAAGGGCAGAAATTGCTGAAATCTTGCCCGCACGAGATACCAACCTTGGTTGAAATAAAATTTATTATTTATTTATTTATTTATTATTTAGATTTGTATGCCGCCCCTCTCCGCAGATTCGGGAGACTAGGGGCAGTTCTAATCTCCGGGGGGAGTTGGTTCCAGAGAGTCGGGGCCGCCACAGAGAAGGCTCTTCCCCTGGGGCCCGCCAACCAACATTGTTTAGTTGACGGGACCCGGAGAAAGGCCCACTCTGTGGGACCTAATCGGTCGCTGGGATTCGTGCGGCAGAAGGCGGTCTCGGAGATATTCTGGTCCAGTGCCATGAAGGGCTTTAAAGGTCATAACCAACACTTTGAATTGTGACCGGAAATTGATCGGCAGCCAATGCAGACTGCAGAGTGATGGTGAAACATGGGCATACCTAGGTAAGCCCATGACCGCTCTCGCAGCTGCATTCTGCACGATCTGAAGTTTCCGAACACTTTTCAAAGGTAGCCCCATGTACAGAGCATTACAGTAGTCGAACCTCGAGGTGATGAGGGCATGAGTGACTGTAAGCAATGAGTCCCGGTCCAGATAGGGCCGCAACTGGTGCACCAGGCGAACCAGGGCAAACGCCCCCCTCGCCACAGCTGAAAGATGGTTCTCTAATGTGAGCTGTATATAGCGCTCTATATAGCGGGATCAAATCCTGCATCTACAAGTAAAACACATAGGAAAACTAAGCCACGTTTAATGCAAGGATGTTTCCATTTTCAGTTTGGGTTTGTTCTTCATGCTCATAGTAAGCACAAAATCGAAGATGGGTTTTAATTTTTTTCTACACCAGCCTTTAATTATTCACCAGCCTAAGGCTTCAGTTGCTAAAATGGTTGAGTGGCCTCTGCCTAGGATAAGGACCTGGGTTTGACAATTGAAATGCATTTCTGAGCTAGCTCTCCGGACTCCTTGTTGCAACATAGCTAGAATCCTGCAGACTTACAAAAATGGGACACTATTAGAGAGATTTTGAGGCTGGGATCGGATAGACGGCATTACAGGGACTTACCGGTGTCCTGTCAGAGAGGTTTCCTTGACGGATATATTCTATTGCTGCCTCAACTGAGGTCAAGCAATATCCCAGTTCATCCTTGGCTGAGCTGCAAAATCTGAAGTTTTTGATGTAGCTCAGGTTTGCCATCCTAGACAGGGAATAAAAACTACATAAGCAATTGCCGGGAAACGAAAACAACAACAACAAAAAATTGTGCAACTGGACCTGACTTCTATCCATTAAACCACTTATTCCCAATCCTTTTTTTTTTTGGTTTTGCCCCCCTCTAAAATCCTGATGCCCTCCTCTCCTCTCTTACTGTTCAAAAAGTAAACTTTTACTTTTCAAAAAGTGAAATGAGATGTGAAAATCAGAATTAAAATATTATTAGCCAGATGGCAAAGATAAGAATTGGTGGTAGCACTATATAATGATATGGCACGAAATTTAGTTATTGATAATAATTTAAACATATAGAATTTTATTATATAGTTTATGTGATGTTTTGTGAGTAGGTTTTTTTCTATCTTAAATACATATATATAGAACATCTATTAACTATATGATAAGTTGATACGGGATTAATTAGTTTAATGGAGAAATTAAAGTTTGAATTAAGATTTGCATAAAAGAGAGTTAGGTACTGTTTATACTGATGTAATCTTCCAGTGTAAGGTGGAAAAAATATTGTTATTTAGAGGTTTTTGAATTGATAATCTTCTATAAGTTCTATAGAATATTTTTTTAAGGGAAGCGAGACAAGAGCCTCTATTGAATGATTAACAGAAAAAGAAAAAAAATATATGTTTTATTATAAGCATGGTTTCAGTGTTTGTAATTATGTATTGTTTTTATTTTACGTTGGAGAAAAATTAAAAATTTATACCTGAAAAAAAAGTGAACTCCTACTCATGCAGAAGAAGCCTAAAAAGCCATTAACTTGGTTTAAACAAGGTTCCAATTTATCCCATTAAAAATAAAATTGCCCCTGGATGTAGTATTCTAGTGTGGTCTTACTAAGGCTTTATAGAGTGGTTTGTACAACATATAGAAACATAGAAACATAGAAGACTGACGGCAGAAAAAGATCTCATGGTCCATCTAGTCTGCCCTTATACTATTTCCTGTATTTTATCTTAGGATGGATATATGTTTATCCCAGGCATGTTTACATTCAGTTACTGTGGATTTACCAACCACGTCTGCTAGAAGTTTGTTCCAAGGATCTACTACTCTTTCAGTGAAATAATATTTTCTCACGTTGCTTTTGATCTTTCCCCCAACTAACTTCAGATTGTGTCCCCTTGTTCTTGTGTTCACTTTCCTATTAAAAACACTTCCCTCCTGAACCTTATTTAACCCTTTAACATATTTAAATGTTTCGGTCATGTCCTCCCTTTCCCTTCTGTCCTCCAGACTATACAAATTGAGTTCATTAAGTCTTTCCTGATACGTTTTATGCTTAAGACCTTCCACCATTCTTGTAGCCCGTCCTTGGACCCGTTCAATTTTGTCAATATATTTTTATAGGTGAGGTCTCCAGAACTGAACACAGTATTCCAAATGTGGTCTCACCAGCACTCTCTATAGCGGGATCATAATCTCCCTCTTCCTGCTCGTTATACCTCTAGCTATGCAGTCAAGCATCCTACTTGCTTTTCCTACTGCCCGACCACACTGCTCACCCATTTTGAGACTGTCAGAAATCACTACCCCTAAATCCTTCTCTTCTGAAGTTTTTGTTAACACACAACTGCCAATGCAATACTCAGATTGAGGATTCCTTTTCCCCAAGTGCATTATTTTACATTTGGAAACATTAAACTGCAGTTTCCATTGCTTTGACAATTTATCTAGTAAAGCTAAATCATTTACCATATTACAGACCCCTCCAGGAATATCAACCCTATTGCACACTTTAGAGTCATCGGCAAATAGGCAAACCTTCCCTACCAAACCTTCCCCTATGTCACTCACAAACCATGTCTCACACACACACAAACAAACCACACTACGGCTTAATGGTGTATGTGAACTCAACCAGAATGCAGGAATCCAAAATGGCGCCCTAAAGTTTTATCTATTATCAAAATTTGGAATGTACTTCACTCTTTGAGACCAAATGTTTGCACCCAGATTCACCAGGGTATGAAATGGTAGAGTAATAAAATTTGCCTAGCCTTTAAAAACCAATGGATTCAAGCATTCACCACGTTTCTGCATATTTTGATGATAGAATCCATATTACATTTAAAGAAAATATGCTCCGATAATGTTTAGCTAGTGAGCTTCAGTTTTGCCTAGTATCACTCTGCTATAAAACTTGTTTAGTACAAAACTCTCTGAAGAGGTACCACATTGTGTGGTGTGTTTACGTATGAAAATGTGTGATCTTTTAATCCTTAATTTTGACCGTCAAAGGCACAAAGAATTAAAAATCAGCTTTAAGTTATAACTGCCGTCCAAGAACCTGCGTATATTTCTAATGCACATAATCCATGTAATCCATGGAAATACAGCAGTTAAACAGCAGATGTTTCATTTCTATCTGCACATCGTGCCAACTAATGTTCAAGGTCTCTTTCATAACAATCTATACATGTTTCCAAATCTGTGACCAAAAACACATAATGTCTGAACTGCAGGAGTTACTGATGCCCTAATGCAGTAAAAAAAAACATATTTATTATTTAAAAGATACAGTGGTACCTCTACTTACGAACTTAATTTGTTCTGTGACCAGGTTCTTAAGTAGAAAAGTTTGTAAGAAGAAGCAATTTTTCCCCATAGGAATCAATGTAAAAGCAAATAATGTGTGCAATTGGGGAAACCACAGGGAGGGTGGAGGCCCTGTTTCCTCCCAGGAAATTCCTAGAGAGGCCCCATGGAGGCTTCTCCCCGCCTTTTCTGGCCCTGTTTTCTCCCAGGAGATTCCTAAAGAGGCCCCACGGAGGCTTCTCCCTGACTTTTCTGGCCCTGCTTCCTCCCAGGGGATTCCTAGAGAGGCCCCATGGAGGCTTCTCTCTGACTTTTCCGGCTCCGTTTCCTCCCAGGATATTCCTAGAGAGGCCCCACGGAGGATGCTCCCTGCCTTTTCCGGCCCTGTTTCCTCCCAGGAGATTCCTAGAGAGGCTCCACGGAGGCTTCTCCCTGCCTTTTCCGGTTACAGTTTCGGAGGCTCAGGTTTGCAAGTGGAAAATGGTTCTTGAGAAGAGGCAAAAAAAAATTGAACACCCGGTTCTTATCTAGAAAAGTTCGTAGGTAGAGGCGTTCGTAGGTAGGAGGTACCACTGTATTCTCCTTTGTAGGATTCTTTGAAACGGGGAAAAAACAGGCTACATACCAATTAGGAATTTCTGTTTTCACGAGGAGATAGAGCAACACAGAGAGAAGATCATCGGCACACATGGTCTCCATGTTAACTGAAGGGGAAAGAGAGAAGGCACCGTATTCAGAAAAAGTATCTTAATCGTTCTATTTAGGCACTTTAGAAACAGTTAGGAATAGATTTCCTAGACTTTAGATGGACAATGCCAAACTTAAATCTTAAGTCTTCGGAGGGGGGCATCATACAAATCTAATAAATTTATTATTATTATTGTTGTTATTATTGTTGTTATTATTATTATTATTATTATTATTATTATTATTATTATTATTATTGTTAAATCCTGGACCATGACACCCCCGATAAATCTCCAAGTGGCCTTAAAAGAATGCGAATGACCAGTTGTTTGCAAGGAGTATAAATCAAAGTGAAACATCATCAAAGCCGAGTCTACGGAGAGGAGCAGCATACAAATCTAAGAAGGAAGGAAGGAAGGAAGGAAGGAAGGAAGGAAGGAAGGAAGGAAGGAAGGAAGGAAGGAAGGAAGGAAGGAAGGAAGGAAGGAAGGAACGAAGAAACAAAGAAAGAAACAAAGAAAGAAACAAAGAAAGAAACAAAGAAACAAAGAAAGAAACAAAGAAAAGTCCAGAGGTTCAAGCATTTTTAGTGAACTGCAATTTTCATCCCTGCTCCTGCACTGCAGGGAAAAAAATACTTCCACGTGAAAGTTAAATTGCATCCTCCATTTTCCGAATTAATACAAAAGCAAAAATCTGGACCCTGATTTAAAAAGCCTGTGGAGGATGCTTTCAAGAGCACAGGGAGGCAACACCTTGAAGCCTCATGACTTCATCCACCCTGCAGCGACGCACCTCTTTGGCTTGGAGACTGCATGATGATATGGACCACTTTGCACAAGCAGAGGAGCTTCTGTTGTGGCGAGGTGCACCTGTTCAGCTGCCCCAGTTCCCGCTTGGCCCGTGGGATGTTGAAACTGAAACAGGCACCAGCAAAAAGAGAGAGAAAAATAGCTTAGAGCACAACAGGGGGAGGAGAGGAGATAGAATATGAATGAGAAGGAGGAGAAGATGAGTAGGAGGTAGAGGGAGGATGGAATTGAATGGAATACGAAGAGGAGGGTGGGGAGGGGAAGGGAAAGGAGGAGAGGAGGAGAGAATGGAGAAGAGAGGAGATGAAATAGGAATGAGAATGAGGAGAGGATAAGTATGAGGGAGAATGGAATAGGAATAGGAATAAGAGGGAAGAGAAGGGAGGAGAGGGAGAGGAAGGAAGAAGAAGAGGAGGAGGAGGAAGAAGAGGAAGAGGTGGAGGACAGAAAAGGAGGAAGAAGAGGAGGAGGAGGACGGAAAAAGAAGAGGAAGAGGAGGAAGAAGGAAGAGAAGAAGAAGAAGAGGAGGAGGAGGAGGAAGTGGAGGACAGAAAAGGAGGAAGAGGAAGAAGAGGAAGAGGAGGAGGGGAAAAGAAGAGGGAGAGGAGGAAGAAGGAGGAGAAGAAGAAGAGGAGGAAGAAGGAGGAGAAGAGGAGGAGGAGGAGGAGGAGGGAAAAAGGAGAGGAGGAGGAAGGAGGAGGAGGAGGAGGAGGAGGAGAAGAAGAAGAAGAAGAAGAAGAAGAAGAGGAGCAGCAGCAACAACAACAACAACAACAACAGAGTTGGAAGGGACTTTGGAGATCTGGTAGTCCAACCCCCCTTAGGCAGGAAACCCCACACCACTTCAGACAAATGGTTATCCAAACTCTTCTTTAAAACTTTAAAAAGAAATAAAAAGAACTAACTTCTTAAAAGGTATGCAGATTAACATCCTTTACTTACAACCTGAATTGAGCCTGCGTTTAAGCAGGTCATCAACATGTCTGATTTTATAAGCCTTTTTTCTGCAGCTGTCATTGAAGTGAACTTCAAACTTTTTGTTCGCTATGGGCTGTTTGTTGCTGGAAACCAGAAGTAAATGCTGGTTTACGCATCAGTTTCAGTACTCGTATATCCAAAAGGAATTAACAGCCCAAGGCAGCCATGAGCAAAAGGTTAGGCCAAGATCTACACTGCTCAAAAAAATAAAAAGAACACTTAAACAACACAATATAACTCCAAGTAAATCAAACTTCTGTGATATCGAACTGTCCACTTAGGAAGCAACACTGATTGACAATTTCACATGCTGTTGTGCATAGAAACATAGAAACAAAGAAGTCTGACAGCAGAAAAAGACCTCATGGTCCATCTATTCTGCCCATATACTATTTTTTGTATTTTATCTTAGGATGGATCTATGTTTATCCCAGGCATGTTTAAATTCAGTTACTGTGGATTTATCTACCACGTCTGCTGGAAGTTTGTTCCAAGCATCTACTCCTCTTTCAGTCAAATAATATTTTCTCACGTTGCTTCTGATCTTTTCCCCCAACTAACCTCAGATTGTGTCCCCTTGTTCTTGTGTTCACTTTCCTATTAAAAACACTTCCCTCCTGGACCTTATTTAACCCTTTAACATATTTAAATGTTTCGATCATGTCCCCCCTTTTCCTTCTGTCCTCCAGACTATACACATTCAGCTTTGTACAGAACAAAGTATTCAATGAGAATATTTCATTCATTCATATCTAGCATGTGTTATTTGAGTGTTCCCTTTATTTTTTTGAGCATCCTTTCTGTCACATGTGAAAACCTTTAATAAAAATGCATGAACTCTTCCATTTCTTCCTTTTCTTTTCGAAGAAGCAAGAAGTTGGTTTAAAAACTGCCTCTGTTTTTCCCAGGTTTATTCATCCTTTCTTCGCTCTTCCCAGGAAGAAAATAAAACAAGGCTGTGCCACGAAAAGTTGTTAAGAACTCACCTAAACTCAGGCTTGATACCCAGGTCTTTCTGCTGCAGGTCTTGTAAACTTCGGGTAATTTTGTTGAAAGCTGCATCCTAAGGAAGAAGACATCACTAAATCTTGGGAGAAGAGCAGGGGTGAAATGCTCAGGGGTTCGCTCGTGCCTATCGGTCATCAGAGAGCCAGTCGCAAAGGGAGTGCTAGCGGTGAAGGGCTGCAAAAGTTTTTACTACCACGCTGTGGGCGTGGCTTATTTTGTGGGTGTGGCTTGCTGGCAATGTGACCGGGTGGGAGTGGCTTGACGATCAGGTGACCGGGGGTGGTGGCTTAAAGGTCACGTGACTGGTTTAAAGGTGACGTCACTCACGTTAAGAGTTTGGGTTAGGGTGCCTGATCTCTCCTCGCCTCAAAGAGATACAATTTCCCTATCTATTTACTATTACTGAGCATCCAAAATATACTATTTAATTCTATGTCTATATGCCATTTGGGTTCTTTAACCTTCTGCGCATGCTCAAGGCGTTCCTTCCTTCCTTCCTTCCCTCCCTCCCACACTTCATTCATTCATTCCTTTCCTCCCACTCCTTCCTTCCTTCCTTCCTTCATTCCTTTCCTCCCACTCCTTCCTTCCTTGCCTCCCACACTCCTTCCTTCATTCCTTCCTTTCCTCACACTCCTTCTTTCCTTCCTTCCTTCCCTCCCACACTTCCTTCATTCATTCCTTTCCTCCCACTCCTTCCTTCCTTCCTTTCCTCCCACTCCTTCCTTCCTTCTTTCCTCCCACTCCTTCTTTCCTTCCTTCCTTCCTTCCTTTCCTCCCACACTTTCCTTCCTTCCTTCCTTCCTTCCTTACCTCCCACTCTAGCTTGCTCTGAATAATAATAATAATTATTATTATTATTTATTAAATTTGTATGCCGTCCCTCTCCGTAGTTAAAGTTTCTTTCCAGCCCTACCAAGGTGCTAATGATGTCCCCAGCTCTTACCGGCTTGCTAGCTCTTTCATTGTTACTCTGCGAAGAATGTTTTCCAAGCCCTAAGTCTTTGCAGTGTTTTTTTTCCATTGCTCTACTTGCTCCGAATGTTTCTTTCCAGGTGCTAATTATGTTCCCACCTCTTACTGGCTTGCAAGCTCTTTCATTGTTACTCTCTCCAAATAATTTTTTTAAAGCCCTAACCAGGGGATAAAATAATGTGCTGAAGCTGACCAGACTAAGGACACTAGCCAGATGAGTACCTAGCAAGCAGATTTTTTTCTCTATTTTCCTCCCCAAAAACTAGGATGCTACTCCGGTGCGGTACTCCTGCGTTTCCCAATGTAACTTTATTTTGGCAAGGGGAAGACCGGAGGCACATCTGGGCACCTACCTCACTGGCTTCAATGGTCCCCACGTATTTGAAGATGACGTCATAGAGAGAGTGATGGACGTACATCTGGACCAGGAAATAAAAAGCAAAGAAAGGATTCTGAAGGTCTGCTCCGAAGGGGGAACCAAGACCCCAATGACCGTCCGGGATACTCACATCCACGGCTTGTTTCATCAGGTTCATCTGAAGTTCCTGCTTTGCAAGCATTCTCTAACATTATTTGGGAGAAAAGAAAGTGGAATGAGTGCCTAAGCGACACACAGCTGGATGTTGACATGCGTGCATCCGTACTTACAAGGTGGGAGTCTCTCAACAGCTGCTGGATGCATTTGGTGTAGAGGGCATTCACCGAATCCTGAAGATCAAAGCAAAGTGCATTGAGAACAACTGGGCTTGGGGCGAAGAATAAGTCAAGCCGAGTCTTACTGGAACAGCAATAGCACTTAAGACTTATACCCCGCTTCACCGTGCTTTTACAGCCCATCTCTAAGCGGTTTACAGAGTCAGCCTCTTGCCCCCAACAATCTGGGTCCTCGTTTTAGACACCTCGGAAGGATGGAAGGCTGAGTCAACCTTGAGCCTATCAGGATCAAACTCCTGGCTGTGGGCAGAGTCAGTCTGCAATATGGCATTCTAACCACTGTGCCATTGTGGGTGGGAGGGAGGGAGGGAGGGAGGAAGGAGTGTGGGAGGGAAGGAAGGAGTGTGGGAGGGAGGAGTGGAGGGATGGAGGAAGGGAGGGAGGGAGGAAAGAAAGTGGGTGGGAGGGAGAGAGGGAGGGAGGGAAGGAAGGAAGGAGTGGAGGGAGGGAGGGAGGGAGGGAAGAAGGAAGGAGTGTGGGAAGGAAGGAAGGAAGGAAGGAAGGAAGGAAGGAAGGAAGGAAGGAAGGAAGGAAGGAAAAAAGATGTGGACGCACACATGCAATATGGCATTCTAACCATTGTGCCATTGTGGGTGAGAGGGAGGGAGGGAGGGAGGGAGGAGTGTGGGAGGGAAGGGAGGAGTGTGGGAGGGAGGAGTAGAGGGATGGAGGAAGGGAGGGAGGAAGGAGTGTGGGAGGGAAGGAAGGAGTGTGGGAGGGAGGAGTGGAGGGATGGAGGAAGGAAGGGAGGGAGGAGGAAAGGAGGGAGGGAGGGAAGGAAGGGAGGGAGGGATTGAGGGAGGGAGGGAAGAAGGGAGGGAGGGGAGGGAGGAAGGAAGGAAGGAAGGAAGGAAGGAAGGAAGGAAGGAAGGAAGGAAGGAAGGAAGGAAGGAAGGAAGATGTGGACGCACACATGCACACACCAGAGATTCGGAGCTGCGCGTAGCTCAATTTTCACTACCGGTGCAGTGGCATGGACCATACCGATAGAAACACACTACTGTATATGAAGCACTGCCAAAAAGCTGCCCACTATCATTTTTCAGAGTGAGATGGACAGTTTATCAATTTAATAAATAAACATGAAACATTGTGGGTAACACTTAAAGCTACACCCCGATTCAAATGCTTTGCAAACAAAAGCTCTGCAGGATCGTTCCACTTACACAAGTCAGCATATGACTAATTCATTTCAAAAGAAAGCAACATTCTTTAGGTGACACGCGTATTCCATATGCCAGAATTTCCACATACCTCCTTCCCCATATAGAAGAGATGGTTAAGAGATGTGGAAAACGTCAATTTAATGCTTTTAACCCTTTGCACATGTTGCTAAGTATGACATTCGTTGGAAATACTAACTATATAGTGTCGCAGGATTTTCCTGTCGTGCTCCTTGAAAGTCCGAAGGAAAGACGCGATGGCTTTATCGAATTTTTCCGCATGCCTTCCCAAGAATTCCTTCACATCGTCCAGGTTTTTCAAGGAGTAAGAGTTGGATGTTGTCGAGGACGGCTCTGAAACAGGAAGGCACTTGTCAAAAGACAGGAAAGATCTTTGCTCCCTCCGAGCACCAGAGGAAAATTCACACAGCCCAAATTTGGAGAGGCAGACATTAAAGCAGTGTTGAAAAAGTAGTTTACTCATGCAAAGAGGGAGAGGCGTTCGAAAACTGATCAAGCATCTATGGTCAATTACCTTTATTTTCATTTTTTTCTAGAGGGTGAGCTATGCAAAGGATGTTAAAGCTCTCTTCCCGGTCATTATAAAACGTTTCCTCAAAGAGAATAGGAATTGAGCAACGCTGGTTAAATTCAGCCCCAAGGATGATCATATTTCCTTGTATAAAGACTTCCTACGTAGGGAGAGACAAAGGAAAAAAATCAGAAACTAAACAGAGCAAACAGTAAAAACACCATCGTAAGGAACATAACCTGCAGGCTAAGAGGCGCCAACAATACTCCCGAAATAGCATCTATAGATGTCCAAAATTAAATTAAGATTTTAAAATAGCCAAACTATACGTGATCCTTTGCTCTCATGAGGAGAAATAGCTGCTAAAATCTCATTAGACTGTGATGAAGAGGGTTGAAAATCACTAGGCCATTATACCTAGTTTGTAATTGTTCAGGCAGCCACTATTTGCATCAAAAGATACCAAAACCACAAGGAGCCTTCAGAGTTTTATAGCTGAAATATGTTAAATCTGGAAATCACCACCCGTGGAAATTACCACCGTTAGAGACAACGGTGTCTAGGTCAGTGTTCCCCAACCTTGGCAACTTGAAGATATTTGGACTTCAACTCCCAGAATTCTGGGAGTTGAAGTCCAAATATCTTCAAGTTGCCAAGGTTGAGAAACACTGGTCTAGCTAACGCAGCCTAAACAGATTAATAAATCCTTTAATCGAATCTTGCTAGTTTATCGCAATTCTCCGAGCATCACAAATGAATTTGTCTACATTTATCTCCGGGACCGTCTTCAGCCGCACAAATCCCAGCGACCAGTTAGGTCCTACAGAGTTGGCCTTCTCCGGGTCCCGTCAACTAAACAATGTCATTTGGCGGGACCCAGGGGAAGAGCCTTCTCTGTGGCGGCCCCGACCCTTTGGAACCAGCTCCCCCCAGATATCAGAGTTGCCCCCACCCTCCTTGCCTTTCGTAAAGCTCTTAAGACCCATCTTGGTCGTCAGGCATGGGGGAACTGACACATCTCCCCCGACCCTATACAGTTTATACATGGAATGTTTGTGTGTGTGTTTGCTTTTAATAATGGGGTTTTTAGTGTTTTTTAAATTATTAGATTTGTTTTTTACATTGTTCTTGTTATTGTTGTGAGCCGCCCCGAGTCTACGGAGAGGGGCGACATACAAATCTAATAAATAATAATAATAATAATAATAATAATAATAATAATAATAATAATAATTTTATTCTACGGGCAAGGCTCCCGAAACGTTATCCCTCCAAGTCTGAGCAGGCCTGCCTCCATTATTTCTATCGGCCGTACCTTTCCGTTCAAAGTATGGAAATTATTATCTGCTGCTTTGAGAATGTAGGAGTCAAACTGACAAGCTGAAATGATGCTGTTTGAAAGACTGCCTTTACAAGGTACCAGGATCTAGGGAAAAAGTTACAGGATGTTACTGCATATACCGCTGGATCCCAAATCCATCACATTTTTGCTAAGTACAGTATTAGAATTCAAACTTTTTGAATATCCAAAAAGTAAAGCAAAAAAAATACTTAATATTATATATTACGATTGCAGCCAGAATTACGTTCGCCCAATTTTGGAAGAACACAGAACCCACCAACCCACCCCTCCCGAAAAAGCAATACAGTGTTCACTCGATTTTCGCGGGTTCAAACTTTTTTCGGTTTTTCAAAAAATATTAATTAAAAAATATTTCGCAGGTTTTTTTCTATACCATGGTTTTTCCTGCCCGATCACGTCATATGTCATCGCCAAACTAATAATTTTTGCAAATAAATAACAAAAAAAATAATTATTGTTAATAAATAATTATGTTTATAAATATCAGGATCACTAAGTGTCTTATTCAATGGTGAGTACCAGTAATAATGGTGAGTAAATGGTTGTTAAGGGAATGGGAAATGGTAATTTAGGGGTTTAAAGTGTTAAGGGATGGCTTGTGATACTGTCCATAGCCAAAAATGGTGTATTTACTTCCGCATCTCTACTTCGCGGAAATTCAACTTTCGCGGGGGGTCTCGGAACGCATCCCCCGCAAAAATCGAGGGAACACTTGTAATCAATAAAATATATAACTGTTCCAAAATGGACAAACTGACGATGGAATTAAGGGGCCAGAAAGATTCTGAGTATTATGAGGTATGGGCACAATGGCACAGATGGATTGAGTTGAGAAATAGAAATAAGAAAATCACAAATGATACATAACAGCTAGTAAAACGCCGGAGGTAAATATGTAAATATTAATAGTTTGAATAAGGATTTTGTAATTGTATGTGTTAATAAAATATTTGATGCATCAATGCAGAAATACTGATTGGGTGTTGACATTACAGTTTTTCTTTGTCATTTATTTTTCTTTTTTGCTTGGCTGTTTTACAAAAAATTGTTTGAAAATTAATTTTTTTTTTTTAAAGAAATCAAACCATGGCATAGGGCAGTGATGGCGAATCAACGGCATGGGTGCCACAGGCGGCATGCAGAACCAAATCTGCTGGCGCGCGAGCCATTGCTCAGCTCCACCGTGCATGTGTGTGCTAGCCAGCTAATTTTTGGCCCGCAGAGATTCTGGGAGGGTGTTTTTGGCTTCCAGAGAGCCTCCGAGGGGATGGGCGAGGGCATTTTTACCCTCCCCGCGGCTCCAGGGAAGTCTTTGGAGCCTGTGGAAGGGTGAAACATGAGCCTACTGGGCCCACCAGCAGTTGGGAAAGAGGCTATTTCCAGCCTCCAGAGGGCCTCTAGGGGTGGGGGAAGCTGTTTTTGCCCTCCCTCGGCATTGAATTATGGGTGTGGGCACTCACACATGCGTAGGCTCTTTCAGCACCCGAGGAAAAAAAGGTTCGCCATCCATCACTGTCCTAGATGAAACTTATGCACACCCTTGGCCCTTCTAGAAGAGTATTTTGGGAACCATCTTAATCTACTTACCGTTCCATGGAGTTCGGCAACTTTCCTGCAGAGATCCGGCCGTCGTTTCTGCATGGTTAAGTAGAAGGGGTTCCTCAAAAGGTCTTCATCATACACAGCCATAGGTGCCACCAAAATATCCAATCCAGCAGCCTTCTGCAAATTAATCCACAACCCCCCAAACAACCCGAAAAAAACAATCACTTTCAAAGCAACATCATTAAAAGGAAATAACTGCCAAAACAAGAACTGACTATCTTTTAAAGAAGTTCTCTTGTTTTAATATTATCCACCATCTGCATTCTTTCATCCGAAATAAGCATGTTAGTAGTCAGTAAGGACTTCCTTGAAGCAAATTGGATTGCTCAATTTCAACTGACAATACTTTCACGTTGGGTTCTTTGGTAATACCGAAGCTCCTACTTCTGAGATATGGTGGAGTGTTTTATTTTTGTTTTGGGTTTTTTTTTCCAATTTCTCAGTCCATTCTGGAACTACGGGATTTTCTGGTAATTTCCCAATTTACAACCAGATCCAACTCTTCATACTATTTTTTTTTTAACTTGTAAAGTTCCTAGGTGTTGCCTCCTACTTCAAAAGTGATCTCCTCTTTGAGGATTATACCATTAGTGTTTGGTGGCATTCTTGCATTGCCCCAGAGAAAAATATTCTGGCAATTGCTCCACTAACCTGGTATCCTACACAATTTCCTGTAGCTGCCTTCCCATTACAAGAAAATTTTGGTGGATCAGGATTCTTTCTCTCTTCCTTTTACAGGGTGGACTTTTTGTTTCTAAGTTCTCCAACTTCGTATTCTCACTGTCAACCCTTCCAGATAAGCCAGATGGGAAACCCAATTGGATGAACTATATTATTATTATTATTATTATTATTATTATTATTATTATTATTATATAATTAGTCCACTGCAGAAAAAACAATTGCTGCCAACCTGCCTTCCATTGAGGACCTGTATACTGCACGAGTCAAAAAGAGGGCGGGGAAAACATTTACTGACCCCTCACATCCTGGACACAAATTGTTTCAACTCCTACCCTCAAAACGTCGCTACGGAGCACTGCACACCAAGACAACTAGACACAAGAACAGTTTTTTTCCAAACGCCATCACTCTACTAAACAAATAAATCCCTCAACACTGTCAGACTTTCTACTAAATCTGCACTTCTATTCTACTAGTTTTTCTCATCATTCCTATCACCCATTTCCTCCCATGTTGACTGCATGACTATAACTTGTTGCTTATATCCTAAGATTTTTATTGATATTGCTTCTTCATTGCTTATTTGACCCCTATGACAATCATTAAGTGTTGTACCATATGATTCTTGACAAATGTATATTTTATTTTATGTACGCTGAGAGCATCTGCACCAAGACAAAGTCCTTGTGTGTCCAATCACACTTGGCCAATAAAAATTCTATTCTATTCTATCATACAGCAACATGGTGTTTCTATAATGTGACCCATTTTTCTACTACCAAAATAACAAGTGTGGATCTACTTCTATTTTATTGCATTGATTAAAATAAGGCACAAACTTGCCATCACCACTTTTAACAGGGCAGGACCACGGATGGGCTGCTACAGGTTCGTCCAAGTTTGAAAGAACCCTTAGCTAATGTTATGGTCAGTTCGGAGAACTTCCAAATCCCACTCAAACATGGACCCTGCTTTTGCTACCTGGAGACAATGGGAAAAACGGTCCAAAAACATCTGGAGAAAACCAAAATTAGACGAAGCCAAGGATGCAAAACCTGATGCTTCAAAGTTTATATGTGGCTTTTCAAAGCTCCTCAAAAAAAGGGGGGGCTATAGAATTGCAGTGTTTACTGCAGGGGGAACAGTTTTATATTTATCGTTTTTATTATACACCGCGCAGAGTCACTTTGCAGAGTGGGATAGGTGGCATGCGAATGCAACAAATAAACAAACTATGCAGAGGGCACTTAGTGTTCATTAGACTGCATGGGGCTACCTTTGAAAAGTGTTCGGAAACTTCAGATCGTGCAGAACGCAGCCGCGAGAGCCATCGTGGGGCTTCCAAGATTCGCCCATGTTTCCTCAACACTCCGTGGCTTGCATTGGCTGCCGATCAGTTTCCGGTCACAATTCAAAGTGTTGGTCATGACCTTTAAAGCCCTACATGGCTTTGGACCAGACTACCTCCGGAACCGCCTGCTACCACACGAATCCCAGCGACCGATAAGGTCCCACAGAGTTGGCCTTCTCCGGGTCCCGTCGACTAAACAATGTTGTTTGGCGGGCCCCGGGGGAAGAGCCTTCTCTGTGGCGGCCCCGGCCCTCTGGAACCAACTCCCCCCGGAGATTAGAATTGCCCCCACCTTCCCTGTCTTTCGTAAACTACTCAAGACTCATTTATACTGCCAGGCATGGGGGAGTTGAGATATTCCTTCCCCCTAGGCCATTACAAGTTATGCATGGTATGTCTGTGTGTATGTTTGGTTTTATAATAAGGGTTTTTAGTTGTTTTATTAATTGGATTGTCACATGCTGTTTTTATCATTGCTGTTAGCCGCCCTGAGTCTACGGAGAGGGACGGCATACAAATCCATTATTATTATTATTATTATTATTATTATTATTATTATTAACAGGCAAACATAAATTTCATCAATATCCATTGTGCTTTTCTCTTGTTCCAAATGTTTCTTTGCCTTGTTGAACTATAAGCTTCCCCACAAGATTCCTTAGCCTTAGAAATGTTGTGCTGCACCCTTGGTATACGTGGGGAAAATATTTTAAGGTTCTATTCTATGAGCTTTCTACCCAGAACAAGCTTGGCTAGGCAAACATATGATCACAAGCCCTTTGAAGTTTTAAAGCACAAATATTACAAAATTTCTTGGTCACGTGTCTGGTTTTCATCACCCCGCATTCCAATTCTTCATGAGAAGAGTCACAAAACATCAAGCAGGTTTATTTACAATCAAGTGTTCTGGAGTACCTGCCCCTTGCAAACAGGTTTCGTAACGCACAGCATCCAAACATATTTTTTATTTTTTTTATTTTAAAGTTCTGACTTTGCAGTGGTAATGTAACACGTAAAGCATGGCCTATTTTTCCTTCTCTTGAACTGGAACATTTTCCATGGTGACCATGGGAGATAAAATCCACAAAAGTATTATTGTTTTGACCACTGCAACTCTGTGTATATAAGTGGCGTAGCCAAAACTTATGTAAAACAAGGAAAGAGGAGGGTTTAGGATTACAATATCTTAGATGGTGGTTGAATCAACCACCACTCATAGAATCAGAATTAGACGAGAACATTTCAATCTTGGTGTCTTAACTCCCACCTCAATGTAGGAATCCAGATTCAACCATCCAAGGGAAGGGAGTTTACCATGTCACAATTGAGTTGCTCTTACAGTTAAAATAAAAGTAAGATAATCAAATGCATCCTGGGATCTCAAAAACGTATTTTATTTTGTGACCCTACTTGGACCGGGAGTCACTGCTCACAGTCACTCATGCCCTCATCACCTCAAGGCTCGACTACTGTAACGCTCTCTACATGGGGCTACCTTTGAAAAGTGTTCGGAAACTTCAGATCGTGCAGAATGCAGCTGCGAGAGCAATCATGGGCTTCCCCAAATATGCCCATGTTACACCAACACTCCGCAGTCTGCATTGGTTGCCGATCAGTTTCCGATCACAATTCAAAGTGTTGATTATGACCTATAAAGCCCTTCATGGACCAGATTATCTCAGGGACCGCCTTCTGCTGCACGAATCCCAGCGACCAGTTAGGTCCCACAGAGTGGATCTTCTTCGGGTCCCGTCAAATAAACAATGTTGCTTGGCGGGACCCAGGGGAAGAGCCTTCTCTGTGGTGGCCCCGGGCCCTCTGGAACCAACTCCCCCCAGAGATTAGAATTGCCCCCACCCTCCTTGCCTTTCGTAAGCTTCTTAAAACCCACCTCTGCCGTCAGGCATGGGGGAATTGAGATCCTCTTTCCCTCTAGGCCTTTACAATTCTATGCATGGTATGTATGTACAGTATGTATGTTTGGTTTTTATATTAATGGATTTTTAATCATTTTTAATATTAGATTACTATCGTACACTGTTTTATTGTTGCTGTTAGCCGCTCCGAATCTCCAGAGAGGGGCGGCATACAAATCCAATAAATAAATAAATAAATTTTATTTTTATTTATTTAATTTTGTCAAGTACGTGTTGTACTTTTTATTGTACTTTGTCAAGTACATAAACGTGAGCAAAAATGTAAGAATAGAATAGAATAGAATAGAATAGAATAGGTTTATTGGCCAGGTGGCCAATTTTATTGTTGGGCAGACAAGGAATTTGTCTTTGGTGCATATGCTCTCAGTGTACATAAAGCTTTTTCCTTAAATCAACAGTCGTTCAGACAGCTGATTAAAGCCAATTAATATGAGATAACAGATAATCTATTTATTGTAGCTGGATAAGGCATGGAAGAAACAATGCCTCTCCATCAGTTAAGAGAAGTTGTATAAATATTTTGACCCTGAACCCTCAAGAGTATTTTGCACACTACTTTCTTTAGATAAAAACTGGACATTCGTGCATTCATTAAAAGCGGCAACAACCAAAGGGTTTGGTTTTATAGAAACATAGAAGATTGACAGCAGAAAAAAACCTCATGGTCCATCTAGTCTTCCCTTATACTATTTCCTGTATTTTATCTTAGGATAAAAACATCTTAGGATAAAAATAGGATGGATATATGTTTATCCCAGGCATGTTTAAATTCAGTTACTGTGGATTTACCAACCACACCTGCTGGAAGTTTGTTCCAAGCATCTACTACTCATTCAGTAAAATAATATTTTCTCAGGTTGCTTCTGATCTTTCCCCCAACTAACCTCAGATTGTACCCCCCTTGTTCTTGTGTTCACTTTCCTATTAATCAGCTACATTAATGCATGGGAATTTCAGAGTCCGCCTGACTCTACTGCAATCAGCATCTCTTAACAAAAGCAAATTTGCACTTCAAAAATAATAAAAATACAAAAATAAATAAGAGTGGCAGCAACAGGCCAGCTTCTAACTGCAATTAAGCCTGGTGAGCATATGAAAGAAAAATCAATTGACCGGGAAATTTTTTAAAAAGGGGGGAAAACAAACTCAACAAAATATTTTTTGTGCTGTATGCAAAATTAAATCTAGTTAATCTAATTCAATATTTGCTAACTTTGGCAATACAGTATTAAGATATCTGGACTTCAACTCCCAAAATATCCTAGCCAGCATGGAGAGAGGTTTGGAAAACCCTGACCTTAGTTGTTCCATAGTAACCTATCTACAGTACTTGCAAAGTCACTACTGTAAATCTATTTTTCTCAACCTTGGCAGCTTAAGGTGGGTAAACTTCAACTCCCAGAATTCTCCATGCCAAAGTTGAGAAACAGCATAAGCAATGGCTCCTTAATAAATGTATTTATCGTGCACTGTTATGGAACAGCTTCAAAGTTAATGGTCAACATCTCTGCCCGGGGAAGTTAGCTGCCAAAATACAGTACAGTGCTATTTGCATATACCACAAGCACATGACTTGGTACCATTTAGATATTAAAAAGAATCTTTGCATGCTTGTATGTCTACTTGAACAAGTTTGAGTGGTTTGACACCTACATCCAGAGTTTACATGTCCTTTAAAACACCCAGTTATTATTTCTATCTGCCTAAACAAATCACACTGGATACATTGGAAAAATAAATCACTATCCAGAAATAATACAATAAGAAATAGAAAGCAAACCAAAACTTTGCAATGAAAATAAACTTAAAAGAGGAACTATACAAGCAAATGTCACACTGGGTGGTAAAATTAATGAAGTGTCAACATTTTTCATTTGTAAAAAAATGGTTTTCAGTATGCTTGTGTCCCTTATAATTTGAGGAATAACTAAAGCATTGCAGTAATGTCACTCAAGTAAACAAAAAACATATTTCAGGCCTAGCATCACTCAATCTAACACCACGTTCAATCAGTGGGGATTAAATCACATGCTACATGATTGGGCCAAGTTCTTGCAATTTTGGGTTTAATAAGAATCTGTACATTAAGTGCAGTAGGAACTAATTTGAAAACTCCAATGGGATCCCATTATTGGGGGTGGATGGGTGTTAGCCATGCAACTTTAAAGTTGTGTGGACTTCAACTCCCAGAATTCTCCAGCAAGCATAGGATTGTGGGAGTTGAAGTCCACCCAATTTACATTTAAATCTACTCAATCTTGAGAATCTTTTGTTGCTCCATGACAGAGTTGCTAAAGGAACTTTTTCAAAATTATTCCCAGCCCACTACTGACAAACACGACCACTACAGTCATTTAAATGGGAAGTCACTTCCTGGGTCAGGCCAGACTGAACTCCTATATCAGGGGGTCTCCCAAACTTGGCAACTTTTAACACTTGTGGACTTCAATTCCCAGACTTCTCCAGCATAGCATAGCTGGCTGGAAAATTCTGGGAATTGAAGTCCACAAGTCTTAAAAGTTGCAAGTTTATTTATTTTTATTTTGTTTGTTTTCTCAAGTACCCATTGGTGGTATTCAAAGATATAATAATATTTATATACATGATACTAGTAAAAGAGAAGTTTGAAGACCTCTGTCCTATATCATTTACTTATGAGTCCATATCATTTACTTATGAGCAAGTACACATCCCTGCAAGGTAAAATTAGTGGGGGGGGGAGGGCAGGCGACCCATTCTTGCCCCCCTGGGACAACCGCAATTTAACTTCCACGCGCAAACTTCCTCGTTTCCTGGCCCCGGACACCAACTGCCCCACAACGTGGCCACGCCAATCTCCCTTCTCCCCACTCCACACCCTCTTTAAAGAGGAACCCGAAGCATGCACAGGACAGGGGCCCTTGGAAGAAACACCACGCAGCGCAAGGACCCCCTCGGGATCCACGCGGGGGGCGAGTCTCCCCGCGTGGAACCTCCTTTTTTTGCAAAGACACGCGAAGGCTTTCCAAGTTGCGCTCTTGCTGGAGACACCCCGTCCGCCGGGGGCAAAGAGGGCCGAGTGTTTTCAGGTCCCGGATACCCACCCAACTACCTCCCCATCCCGCAGTAAGGAAGGAAGGCAGCCTCTCCGGACCTTCGCTTTTCCAGACTTGCAAACCAGGTTTTGCTAAACTCCTCGCGCGCGCCCCAGCGAAGCGGCCCCCTTTTTGGAGCAAGGGACACCGCGCCATTGCGCGCTTCGGGGGAGAAGGAGGCCTTGCAGAAGCACAGCCCCGGAAAGCTCCCCACCGCTTGGAAGTTCCCACCAGGACGCCCCAGCAAGACCTCGGGAAAGGCCCGAAAAAGAAAGGGGCTTCCCGGGGCGCCCCCTCCCCAATTACTCCCCAAAGCGGTATCCCCAGTTCCCTGCCACCCGTGCGCCCTCTCCCTCGCCCTTTCCACCCCCTGCTCACTTTCCTGCGAGGGTCTCTTCTGCGCCCCCTCCCCAAGGTGGCGGCGGCAGCAACGGCAGCATCCCCTCTCTTCCGAGCACCCCCCCTTCCTTTCCTAACAAGCGCCGCCCGTTCCTAGTCCGGGCCCCGAGGCGGATCCTACCAAGCGGGTTGAGCCAATGAGCCCTGGCTTTGCGTAAAAACCGCCCCGGCGCGTCGGCTTGGCTTGGGCAGCCGGCGAAGGTGGAGCTTGGGAAGGCGGCGGGGCGGGGGCCGAAGCGACCCAGCGGCTGCAGCAGAAGAAGAAAGCAGCTTCCCCCCGGGATGGTCCCGCCGGCGCACCAGCTGCGCGCTATTTAACCCTAAGCGCCCAGACCGCGCCCGGCGGGCTTAAAGGAGACGACCGCTGACCCCGGGGATGCGCGCAGCAGAGCGAGGAAAAGTGCCTAGAAGTGCAGGGAAGGCCGGCGAGGAAGCGGAGGCGCCCCCGGGTTCTCGGCGGGGAAGCCACCGGGGGCGCCCCGGGGCTCTAGCCATGCGCGCACGCCGACCTCTCCAAGCGCGCTCGGAGCGCACGGCTTGATCGAGCAGCGCCGGCTCCCCCCGGCTTTGCGCCATGGCCGTGGCCAAAGAGGAATGCAAGGCGCTGCTGGACGCGCTCAGCAAAGTCTCGGCTTGCTACCGGCACTTGGTGCTGACCGTCGGGGGCGCGGCGGATACGCAGGAGCTCCGCGAGGAGCTGCGCAAGACCCGGCAGAAAGCTCAGGATTTGGCCGACGTGACCCGGACCCGGCTGACGGCCGCCCTGCGGGATAAAAGCCTAGCCAAGGAAGAGCGGGCCGAGTTCGAGCGCCTCTGGGTCATGTTCGCCGCCTGCTTGGAGATCTTGGAGAGCGACATGCGGCGCGCCCTGGAGCTGGGCCAGGCCTTCCCGCTCCACGTGCCCAAGAAGCCGCTCATCCAGACCGGCTTGAGCGGCACCACCTCCGGCGTGGCGGCCCGGGCCATGAGCGTCCAGAATATGAAGTACGAAGCCCAAGCCGACATCGACGTGGCCGACCTGACCGACCTGGAGCGCGAGGTCAACCAGGTGGGCGACATGATCTACGAGATGGAGATGAAGGTCAACGTGCCCCGCTGGACGGTCGAGGCCAAGCAAGACCCGGGCGCCGAGCTGAATGCCGGCGGGGGCGCCTCGTCTTCCTCGGGGGTCGAGAACAAAAGCCTCTGCGATCCCAGCAGGATCCTAGCCGGCATCGTTTTCAGCGCCGTCCTCCTTATGGCCATCGCCCTGGCGGTGTGTGTGGCTAAGCTCTCCTAAGGCTGGACGGGGAGAGTTGAGGAGGGGGCTCTTCCTTGCAACTTTTTTTTTTAATTGCCATCTTCAGCCGCCGCCACGTGGACCAGGGCAGGATCTGCTCAGATGGGTGGGTTGTTGTTGTTTTTAACCAATCCGGGACTGTCGATCCAAGAAAGATCTCCGATCTCCCTGGATAACTTTATTTATTGGATTTACCGGTATTTATTGGATTTATATGCCGCCCCTCTCCGAGGACTATGCAAAGGGTTATCTACAAAGGGTCTATACAACGGTTGTCTAGAAAGTAAGATTACAAGGCAGGAATGTTTGCCGGGGAAGTTGGTATTACTATCATGTAGTGGGAAGCCAACAGCAGTGCCAGTGGTCAAGTAGATCATCAACATAGAAACATAGATTGACGGCAGAAAAAGACCTCATGGTCCATCTAGTCTGCCCTTATGCTATTTCCTGTATTTTATCATTATCCCTGGCATGTTTAAATTCAGTTGCTGTGGATTTACCAACCTCAGCTGCTAAGTTTGTTCCAAGCATCTACTACTTTCAGTAAAATAATATTTTCTCATGTTGCTTCTGATCTTTCCCCCAACTAACCTCAGATTATGTTCCCTTGTTCTTGGGTTCACTTTCCTATTAAAAACACTTCTCTCCTGAACATTGTTTAGCCCTTTAACATATTTAAATGTTTCGATCATGCCCCCCCCCTTTCCCTTCTGCCCTCCAGACTATACAGATTGAGTTCATGAAGTCTTTCCTGATAAGTTTTATGCTTAAGACCTTCCGTTTTTTTAGCCCATCTTTGGACCCATTCAGTTTTATCCATATATTTTTTGTAGGTGAGGTCTCCAGAACCGAACACTTGGCATTGTGGTGAAGGTTAAAGATGAGCCATCCTCGTTCCGTTTTTCGTCAAATGCAAAACAGCTACAGAATTTCAATTTCAGGACGGGAATTCACAATGAAGACAGAAGTGGAAGGGCATCCATTGTGACAAATGACACGTTGCAGAAAATTGTTTTGTCACAATGCTGTCTTGACATTACGTCCTCTCCATAAACCAAAACGATTTCGTGATGAATCGCAGCAGCGTCCATGCCCTCAGCACTTAGGTAGCATATTACAGCGCGCACTTCCCGGAATGAGGACGCTCATCTCTAACCTTCACCCCAACGCCAGTTGATGATCTACTGACCACTGTTACTGCTTGTTGGCTTCCGCTGGCTTCCCGATATATGATCGTAATACCAACTTCCCCCGTGAACATTCTCCGCGAGACCTACATGCCTTGTAATCTTACTTTCCAGATAACCCTGGTTTATTTCATTTTAAAAAGCCTGCTGGCTGGGCCTTTCACGGTTAATAATGTGCTGGTATTATAACTTAACCCACGGTAGGGATTTGACTGCTATTTATAGAAAACCGTTCTCGGGGAACTGGAACGGAAATATGGTTTGGGGATTTAAGCTTGGGATGGGGAGCTGGGTTCATGTTTACAAACGGGTGGCGATAATTCACACATGAAGGGGGGCTGTGAATCAGGGGTCAAGGTGGAAGAGGGGCATTATGTTGGTTTCAATATAAACGGGCATTAACTGTGAAGCTGAAGGGGAGTGCATTACTTTTTCCCTAAGCCAAGCGGTGCACAGAAACTTGTCTTTGTGAACGGAAAGGTTGGACTGGAATTTGTTTCTGTTAACCATGTGCAGTATAAAAATCCAGATATGTAGAAGAAAACTTTCAGCAGCATTTAAACAAAAATAAGGAGTTGTTTTCAACTCACTACTGTTTCAGGTTTGTTTTGCAGGGGCACAAGAGGATTTTTTTTAAAAAAACCCTTATCAATAGGTTTTTAGTAACGTACTAGCCAATTTTAAAACACTTTACGCATAAGTGTAAAATGACTGTTTCCCTTCTTGAAGTCTACTGCTGTACCACTGAATCCCATGGAATTCAGTGGGATTTAATTCTGAACATACATCAGATAACAGTGTGGTTTCTTTTGGCTTATTTTTTGTGCACCCACGCTGGGATTTGTGTTGTGTTTAAATTAAACACTAAACCAAAAGATGACAAGATCTTCAGCAAGTTTAGGATTTTAAACAGGGCTTTTTCCTCTGGGTTTAGAGACTTAATCCTAAAGGAAGCAATTCTATTTAAATCTCCTGTCTATTTTCAGATACTGAAATCACTTAGCTCCCTTCTAAAACGGAGAAGTAAGTAAGGTTTTAACAATAACTTCTCAGGTATGCTTATTCATTAATACATGAGAAAACTGTGGGACTCTTGAGTAAACTTGTTTCTATAGTTGTATAGATGGAATTAATTTAAAAGTTTTACAGCTTGAAAATTGAAGTCAGCGAAGACACAAACCTTAAGTTGAACCTAAAATCTCTTGAGTTTGGATGTCATGCCAATTATGATTATTATCTTGATTAATTGAAAAATTATATTAGAGTCCCTGGTGTTACTAGATAAAGGTAATCCGACAGCAAAGAGTAATCTATTATATCTAAGCTAAATTTGCAGATCAACAACAATCCTACAGACTACCTCCAAGTTGCTGTGTAATTATTAAGAGACAAACAGGAAAATAAAGTGTCTAAAACTTTGTTTACTAATTTGTTAAACTCATATTTTACAGTTGTGCATGGCTTTAGGATCAGTATACTGATCCCATTAAGTTCCTTGCAGTTGGATAGATGCAGGTGTTGTTTTATATAAGCTTTACGAAGTAAATCCCCATTTGGTGGGTGAATTTCTAAAAATTGAAGTTCCTTGAAATAATAACTAGCTCTAAACTTCCTAGAACGGTTTGAGTTACGAAGCTGAAAATTGTACAGGGATCTTTTTAGAAATAACATCTGTTTTACAGGTAACCCTCGACTTACAATGGGAGCTAAACATTTTGGTTGTTAAGAGAGACTTTTGTTAAGTGAGTTTTGCCCCATTTTACAACCTTTCTTGTCACAGTTACTGCAGTTCATAAGTTGGTAACCTCGGTTGTTAAGGGAGTCTGATTTTCCCGTTAACTTTGCTTGTCAGAAGGTCAAAAAAAAGTGATTCCATGACCTTGGAGAATGGCAACAGTCATAAATATGAACCAGTTGGCAGGAATCTGAATTTTGATTACATGTTTATGGAAAGGCTGCAAAGGTCGTAAAGGAAAAATGGGTCATAAATCACTTTTTTCAAGTACGTAACTTTGACAGGTCACCACATTAACTGTTGTAAGTTGAGGCCTACCTATATTTTAGTACGTCCACTTTTTAGCTCCTGGATCAATATCTAGGAGAAAATGGCTGAAAGGCAAGAAAGACATAAATAATTAAATTTGCACTTTTGAGTGGCTAGCACTAATGGACACTGTGCGGTCAAAGCCAGATTTTGCATTTGCAACCAAGCAACTGTAAATACGTTACCTCAAAAATAAATAGTCCAGGAAGCAAGGAAATACAGCATTTGCAGGTATTCTTAAGGCGTCGATATATTTTTGACAGTTGATTGTAAATATCTGCTTTTGAGAAAGTCCCAGGAACAGGGCTGGGAGCTACAAGCATGTCCAAACTGTGTGTTCCTTTTGGTGCTAAAGTACCCATTATTGTAGCATGAATTCAAATGGCTGCTATTGTATTGTTCACTTTCACTTGAAGAGAATAGTCCTTGTTAAGAGGATAGATATTTCTCTTAAGTATGTCTCATATATTTTATGGGAGAACACCTAGACTTAAAGTGCTCTTACACAGGCTGCATGCATATAGGATGGGAGGAAGAAGCTGCGGAAAAAAACAATTTCCTGGGTGGAATGTTCTCGAGACAACTTTTTAATTTGGAATTAAAACAGTATTCTTTCCACGTTGAGAACACAAGTCTAAGAACTATCAGTTACTGTATTGATAAAATAACCTCTCCACTCTTGTTTTACAAGGTTTATTTTGCAAAATCCAGTTTACTGCAAAATACTTATTTTCCTGAGAACGAAGTTACTTTTATGAAAACGTTTGCATTTAGGAAACAGTTCCTAACTCCAATAAGATTCATTGTCCAAACAGATTTGATTTAGAAAGGTGTTGCTCATGTCTTTACATCCGTTAACTGTCTCTGCATTGCTTGTTGTTTTCTCTCTAAGCTATTTCTATATTATATCTCATCCAGTTCTGAAACAGGATTCTCACCATCTGATTAATTAATATCTTCTTCTCTCATCACATCTGCTCGGCACTACTGACTGTGCGATATGGATTAGAGAGAGTTGTTTTATCACGTGTGCAAAGCAGATGCAAAGGAGATCAAAGCTGGTGCCATCCTTAAATAATACGATGGAAGAAATCTCTTCTTATGGGGTGTTTATATGTGTCAGATTGATCTGCAGGAACTGACGACAAAAATCTAAACCATAATATGCTTCTTTTCATCCGTAAATAAACTATAGGAAAGTTTTTCTCACTTTCACCTCTGCTCTGAGGTTCATAAAAGCATGACCTGTTTCTTTCTGCAAGAAAATATCTGGAAGTCTCATTTTTGGGCCATGCAGAACCAGAAACCGTTAGCATAGAATTTTATAGTCAATAAAAGCCTGACCCACACGGAAGTTTCCTTTTAACTAGGTCTCAAAGCCTTCAGTCTCTGTATAGATGGTGAAATCATCAGCCCTACCACTGTCATGATTATGTGACATGATTAATTTTTATTTATTTATTTAAAGTTTATTTAAAGCCAAGTTGTTTTACTCTGTTTAAAAAAACACGTTAACTGTCTTGTGTTTACAGCCATAGGTGGTATTTTCACTGTAACAAACGGGGAAAATTTTCATTGAAAAAAAACAAAACGAAGTCTCTTTTTAGGGGAATTCTTTATTTTAAAAAGTCAAATTCTGCTACATTTTACAAGTATGATGAAGTTGAAAAATTACGACAGCAGTGGTAATTGATATCAATTCAATAGTGTTGATTTATTGCATTCCAACGAATGTGGGGTCTATATTAAAATGACTGTTTCAGTATTAATGTGAAAGTAAGCATTACAAACTGGCATTCTGTGGTTCAAGGGTATTCTTTTATGCTCAGGATAAAACCTATTGCTATTATTTATTTAAAATAAAGCCTCTTCTGTTAACTTGCCAGCCTTTTGGACAGATTGTTTTAAGGGCAAACTCTTAAAGATATGTGTGTGTGTGTGTGTGAACTTCTTTAGCAATACTACTTTTTGCGTGTTTTCATTTCATGAAGTCTATTTGGCAATAATGCTGAATTATAGGCCCTTAAATATTCCTTCATTATGTTTCTACTCTTACAGCACCAAGACAGGACAAAAATGAACTTTTTGCTAAACTCCGCTGCAGTGTACAGTATATCCCAAATGGCCTGTGGTATCACAAAAAATCCAAAATTCACTTCCAAATTAGGGGTCCAATTGAAAACTGACATGAAAAGAAACCCTGATCCATTTTACACTTCCTCCCGCTTTTTTCTTTTATTCCAGTAATGGGGTTGGATTCTGCTTCACTGCTTAAGGCAGAAGAGATGCACATTCAATTTCCTTTGCCAAGAGTAATAGATAGTATTCAAGTGAAGCAAAGAATATAAGTTTGGATGTTAAGGTAGAATAGTTGTAAACATCACTGTGTAGATTCAGTTCAACTAACCATGGATAGAAGCAACCTAGAACTCAGGAAAAATCGATCAGTGGAACAACTTGCCTTCGGTAGTTGTGGGTGCTCCACCACTGAGGGATTTCAACAAGAGACTGGACAATCATTTATCTGAAATAGTATAGGTCAGTAATGGTGAACCTAGGGCATGTGTGCCACTGGTGGCACGTGGGTGCAAAATTCACCAAAATCCACGTTTCATTATTTATTTATTACAGTATTTAGATTTGTATGCCGCCCCTCTCCGCAGACTCGGGGCGGCTCACAACAAAATGAAACAATTCATAAAAAATCTAAATTATAGTTTAAAATATTTAAAAACCCCATTTATTAAACAAACATACATACAAACATACCATTCATAAATTGTATATGCCCGGGGGAGATGTCTCAGTTCCCCCATGCCTGACGACAAAGGTGGGTTTTAAGGAGCTTACGAAAGGCAAGGAGAGTAGGGGCAGTTCTAATCTCTGGTTCCAGAGGGCTGGGGCCGCCACAGAGAAGGCTCTTCCCCTGGGGCCCGTCAACCGACATTGTTTAGTTGACGGGACCCGGAGAAGGCCCACTCTGTGGGACCTAATCGGTCGCTGGGATTCGTGCGGCAGAAGGCAGTCTCGGAGATATTCCTATCCAATGCCATGAAGGGCTTTAAAGGTCATAATCAACACTTTGAATTGTGAATAATAATAATTGTTCAGTTTAAACGTTTCTTGCTGATGAAATCGTTATAAGGTATATGATCAACACAAGAATCCGGCTTTTTCATCTGCAATATTTAAAAATTGCCAAAATGACAACTTCTCTATGCTGAAAAATTAAAGAGTCATTTTTCTACATCTAATGGTAAGTACTAAGTCAGTTTTCTTGAAAAAGGCTTATCACAGAACTGCAATTTATTTATTTATTTATATCGACTAGCCCAGCACAATTCATTCATCTGTCCCATCCATATTTTTATTTGGTGGTTCTCGGAGGTAGTTAGGCTCACTTAAGTTCACTTGTTTCAGTGACTTAAAGGTTGCATAAGACCAGCAGCAAGTTAAAAATAGGCCTGGTTACATGAACAAGCTTACCTACAATAATCTGAAAGTAAGTGAGCCAACTTTGTGTGATTTTTTTAATGCCACCTGTGTCAGCCCTGTAAGGTAGACCAGCCCTGAAAATCAATTCCACGGAAAGACTAAAAATCAACTTTATTACGACTGGCTATAACAAAATCAGGCAAGATTGTTTGTGATTTAGTTCTGCTCCATTTTATTGAGGGAGAGACCAATATGATAACAATAAAGGTTTTCTCTGTCCAATTTTGCCTGATTCTAAGGGCGAAGCTCATTTCCATTTCTTGGGATGGGGGAAGCAGCCAGGGTGATTCAAGATGCTTCCATGGACATGTGGCCAGTATGACTATACTCCAAGGTGCACAGAATGCTACCTTCCACTGAAATGATAGCTATTTATCTACTAGCGTTGCATGCTTTCAAACTGCTAGGAGCTGGAGCAAGTAATGGGAGCTCGCCCCTTCACGCTCAGCCTAACAAAGAGCAAGCTCAACATCTTTAAATAACCTTCTGCATCTTTACTGAGGGAGAAGCCAATGTGAGTCTTTCCTAATAGCATCCACAATCAATGTGTAGTGCTCAATGGAACTGCATCTACATGGAAGTTCTGTTTTAGACCCACTACTCTTCAATATCTTCATCAATGACTTGGATGAGGGGATAGATGGGGAACTCATCAGATGACACCGAACTGGCAGGAATAGCCAACTCTCCAGAAGATAGGCTCAAGATACAGAAGGATCTTGGCGGACTTGAACATTGGACGCTATCTAATAAAATGAAATTAATGGCTGAAAAAACTAAGGTTCTACATTTAGGCAAGAAAAAAAAATGCACAGGTACAGTATATGTGGTACCTTACTCAACAGTGGTAAACGTGAGAGGGATCTTGGAGTCCTAGTGGACCACCATTTAAATATGAGTCAGCAGTGTGCAGCAGCTGCCAAAAAAGCCAACACAGTTCTACGCTTGATTCTAAAGGGCTAGAATCAAGATCACGTGAAGTGTTAAGACCACTTTATAATTCCTTGGAATACTGCATTCAGTTTTGGTCGCCACAATACAAAAAGGATACTGAAACTCTAGAAAGAGTACAGAGAAGAGAAACAAAGATAATTAGGGTACTGGAGGCTAAAACATATGAAGAACCGTTGCAAGAACTGGGCATGGCTAGTTTAATGAAAAGAAGGACCAAGGGAGACATGATAGTAGTGTTCCAATATCTTAGGGGCTGCCACAAAGAAGGAGTCAACCTATTCTCCAAAGCCCCTAAGAGCAGGACAAGAAACAGTGGTTGGAAACTAATCAAGGAGAGAAGCAATTTAGAACTAAGGAATTTCCTGACAGTGAGAACAATTAATCCAAGGAACTACTCGCCTCCAGATGTTGTGAATGCTCCAACACTGGATGTTTTTAAGAAGATTTTGGATAACCATTTGTCTGAAGTAGGGTAGGATTTCCTGCTTAAGCAGGGGGGTGGACTAGAAGACCTCCACTGTCCCTTCCAACTCAGTTGTTGTTGCTATTGTTTCTGTTGTTATTACTATTATTATTATTATTATTTTCACTAAAACAGTAATACAGAGCAAACAAGATTGATATACTGGATTTTGTATCAAAATATCAGAAGTTGAACATTTGCCAAGCATCTTATTTATTGTTGTTGTAGTTATTGTTATTGTTAATAATAACAACAACACAGACACAGACTTCAGAGGATAATCAGAACTGCAGAAAAAACAATTGCTGCCAACCTGCCTTCCATTGAGGACCTGTATACTGTATGAGTCAAAAAGACAAAAAGAGGGCCTTTAAAATATTTATTGACCCCTCACATCCTGGACATAAACTGTTTCAACCTCTATCCTCAAAATATCGCTATAGAGCACTGCACACCAGAACAACTAGACACAAGAACAGTTCTTTCCCCAAATGTCATCACTGCTAAACAAATAATCCCCTCAACACCATCAAACTATTTACTAAGTCTGCACTACTATTACTACTAGTTTTTTCTTATCATTCCTATCACCCATCTCCTCCCCACTTTATGACTGTGTGACTGTAATTCGTTGCTTGTATCCTTACAGTTTTATTAATATTGATTGCTTTTTCATTGCTTATTTGACATCTATGACAATCATTAAGTGTTTTTTACCTCATGGTTCTTGAGAAATGTATCTTTTCTTTTATGTACACTGAGAGCATCTGCACCAAAGACAAATTCCTTGTGTGTCCAATCACACTTGGACAATAAAGAATTCTATCATCATCATCATTATTATTATTATTATTATTATTATTATTATTATTATTACTACTACTACTACTACTACTATTACTATTATTACTATTATTACAACTACTACTATTGTTGTTTTAGTTGTTATTGTTATTTATCATCATCCCAAATGCCCGAAGGTGTGGGAGCAAACGGGAGGGGCAGAGCTTCCGGGCCGCCGCTGCGGGACACTCCCAAAGGAGAAGAAGCAGAGGTGGCCACCTCCATTCCCGCGCAAAGCCCAGAGCCGAGCCACCCATCCGCCCTTCTCCGTCCCGCATGACTTCGCGTCCCTGGCGGGAAGCCGCCACTCTGCTCCTGGCGGCGGGCGGCGGGGGGCCGACCCTCGCGGCCCGTCCGCCTTCGATTACCAGGTGCTGCTGCTGCGCCGCAGCGCCCGGAGCGCCTTCATGCCGCGGGCCCAGGTCTTCCCGGGCGGCCTGGTGGACGCCGCCGACTTCTCGCCCGCCTGGCGGGAGCTGCTGCCGGACGCGCCGCGCTGCGGCCTAGGCCCTGAGCCCCCCGCCCGGCCGCCTCTCTTCGCCGCCCGACGGCCTGAGCTGGGCGACAGGGCTCTGCCGGCCGACGTGGCCTTCCGCATCTGCGCCATCCGCGAGACCTTCGAGGAGAGCGGCCTGTTAGTGGTGGTGCCCGCCGAGCAGGCCGCGGCCGGGACCGACCTCGCGGTGGCCTCGCTACCAACTGAGGGGCTACTGCCGGCCGCCCAGCTGGAGGAGTGGCGGCGCGGGGTGCAAGGCGACCCGGCCCGCTTCCTGCAGCTCTGCCGCCACCTGGGCTGCGTGCCTCACTTGCGGGCGCTCCACGAGTGGGGCAATTGGCTGACCCCTGTGCACGCCGCCGGCCCGGCCGGCCGCCGCTACGACACTGCCTTCTACCTGTGCTGCTGCCTCGGGCAAGAGCCTCCCGCCGCCTCGCACGACCGGCAGGAGGTGACCGGTTGCAGGGTGAGGAGGATGCCCTGGGAAGGCGGCTTTGGCACCAGGTTGCAAGCGAAGCTCTGGGCAGGCAGCAGGGCGGGCTGTAAGCTGAGACTGGGCATAGAATGGAATGGAATAGACAAATAGATTGGAATACATGTTGAGTTGAGTGGAACAGAATAGTTTCATAGAATAGAATCGATGTTGAGTGGAATAGAATAGAATAAAAGAATAGTGTGGAATAGAATAGAATAAAAGAATAGAATAGAATAGAATCGATGTTGAGTGGAATAGAATAGAATAAAAGAATAGAATAGAGGGATGGGATGGGATTGAAGAATAGAATAGATGTTGAGTGGAATGGAATGGAATGGAATACAATAGAATAGATTATCCTCTGAAGTGGGGAGTTCCCAACCTGGGATCTGGTGGGTTATAGGTTGTCTTTGTTCATTTTTAGTGAATTGGCTAGTTGTCATACAGTATATAGCATCCATTGTCAGACTGATATCTAATTTAAAAGCTAAGTTTAAATTAATTTTTTAAAAGCTAAAAAATAAATACTAATATAGAATAAAACAGTCACTGAAAGCACCAGAATGCGTTCAACAGAATATCCCTTGAATTGGGAAATTACATGGCTTGGAGAGTGATTTTAATGCCTTTATTTATTTTCAGTGGTCAACCCCTTTAGAAGCTGTTGAACTTCATAACTCTGGAGAAATCTGGATAGCACCACCTCAGCTTTATGAGTTATGTAGACTCTGCCATTTTTCATCCCTTTATGATCTGGAGAGGTTTAGCTCAGAACGAGCTTTAGAAGGTTGTGAACGCTGGATGCCAGTTCTATTGATGGCTTCAGATGGCTACATGCAATTGTTGCCAGGTAAGTAAAAATGAAGGACTGGCTTTTTAAAACAACAACAACAACGGTTTATTGATGCACTGAACACTAAACAGTAGCTGCAATATTAATATATCTGTCTGAATAAGTGGGTTTGCTGGGGCCATACTCCAAAAAGGGGACTTCTTAGGGCAAAAGCTAAATAATGAAATTTCACCTTGTACACTTAGTAGGCTTAATGAGCAAATATTCATTAATCTTCTGTTATATGGAACATTGCTAGTACCAGTATAATGTTACATTCTTGGTTGTAGAAGTGCTGTGTACTGCGAAAGCAGTAATTCTGGTTTGTAACTCTTAGATCATTGCTTAACATGTTTATGAACCCAGTAAATGAAAAGTACGATTTGATTGCATTCCTATCTTCCTGTGCATCTCTAGTTTAATACTTTTGCTCTTGGTATGTTGAGACAAAAACCTCTATTAAAAATAGTGTCTCCTAATCAATATCTTGTCACAATTTTTTCATACCATTGTTTACACTTAAGGTATTGTTAGTATCAAAAATTCACATTTATACCTGTAACTATATATGTAACTGAGATAAATAATTATATTTTAGGTGACGATTTATATCCAGAAGATCCCGATTATATTGGCGAAGAGAAACCTTTGTGGACAACAAATAAAAACATTGAAGAACTAATGAAAGAGACTAGAAATCTACATCGGACAGTAATACGAAGCCTTAATAATACAACTATCCATATGAATATTGAATCCAAATATAAGCATATAAATCCAGTTACGGTGAACTCTAAAAATGTGAAATAATGTGGATTGCAACAGTCAGTTGTAGTATTTCTCATACTGGAATTTCTAAATTTTGAGAGATTTTGGAATATCAATGAATTGATAGTACTGTGCCATTTTGTGGACATACCTCAATATTTCTATAAATTATTAGTTTCAAATTGTGTTGATCAGTGAAATTACTATGGAAATGTACCAATTGTGCAATAGATATCTATCTTCTAAGAACCCAAATTTTATTTATGGTATTTGTTTGTTTACTTGTATGTAATAGCTATACTGACATATTCTTCAAAAGATTCAGTACTGTAAACAAAAGACTATCACATATTCAGAATAGTGGATATGACCAAATGATTGAAGCTGCACCCCTTTTCAATATGCATTTAGTGCATACAACACACATTAAAAGGGCAAGAACTTTGATCACTCAGGTGCGTTTGCTACTTTAAAGCCAGTGACCATTTTGCAGATGCCCCTGTTGACCGATAGATCATTTGCCAAAACTGAAAAGAACCGAACACTTTGAATGTAACAGTATATACCTGGAAATTGTGTTAAAAATAAGTGCATTGAAGATTGTAAATACTGTACAGCTATTCAGAACTACTGGGAAGCACTGTTTTAGATTAACTTGTTTATGCTGACTATACAGGGAATAAATTCCACTGAAGGCCTGGACCTCTGTTCTTATTTTCTGAATTGTCACCTGTTGTGCCTTTATATTAACTATGTTATGTTGCCCTAATGAGTGTCTATAAAAATACCTTACTTTAGCAGTATTTTTTCATAGTTCTTTTGTTATTGCTAAATGAAATAAATATTTTAGCAGGATATTTTCTTTTTTTATTAATGGTAAATTAAATACTTTTAGCAGGGCTTTTATTATTGCTAAATGACTTGTCCTACAAATAGTCCTTTCTCCTCAAATACTATAGGTTTCGAACTAGATGGATTTTTATTTTTTAATATACGTATGGGTGGAAACTCAGACTGTCCAAGACAGTCATCACACCAAGGGCCATGAAACATTGAAAATGTTTGTTAGTAGTATCTAAAGCAGTGTTTCCCAGCCTTGGCAACTTGAAGATATCTGGACTTCAACTTCCAGAATTCCCCAGCCAGCAAATGCTGGCTGGGGAATTCTGGGAGTTGAAGTCCAGATATCTTCAAGTGGCCAAGGTTGCGAAACACTTATCTAAAGGTCAGATGCCTTCTTTTCCCATAGCTAGTGCCCAATGAATCCAATAAAAGCACGGGAATACAATAACATTTCTTTTTGTAAGTGTTTTGGTTAATTTAGTAAAAGACTTAGTTAATCATTTTCAATAGAATGAAATGTGTTTAGCTTATTACAATCTTTTCTAGTCAATCAGTATGAAGGGGAGACGTGAGAGCAGTGTTCCAATACTTGAGAGCCTGCCACAGAGGGGAGAGGGTCAGGCTATTTTCCAAAGCACAGAGGGACAGACAAGGAACAATGGATGGCAACTGACCAAGGAGAGATTCAACCTGGAATCTCCAACACTCCACAGTCTGCATTGGTTGCCGATCAGTTTCCGGTCACAATTCAAAGTGTTGGTTATGACCTATAAAGCCCTTCATGGCACCGGACCAGATTATCTCCGGGACCGCCTTCTGCTGCGTGAATCCCAGCGACCAGTTAGGTCCTACAGAGTGGGTCTTCTCCGGGTCCCGTCAACTAAACAATGCCGCTTGGCAGGACCCAGGGAAGAGCCTTCTCTGTGGCGTCCCCGGCCCTCTGGAACCAACTCCCCCCCAGAGAATTAGAATTGCCCCCACCCTCCTTGCCTTTCGTAAGCTACTTAAAACCCACCTCTGCTGTCAGGCATGGGGGAACTGAGATACTCTTTCCCCCTAGGCTGTTACAATTTTATGCATGGTATGTCTGTATGTCTGTTTGGTTTTTATTATAATTGGTTTTTAATTGTTTTTAGTATTGGATTATTATTATATGCTGTCTTCTTATTGCTGTTAGCCGCCCCGAGTCTTCGGAGAGGGGCGGCATACAAATCAAATAAATAAATAAATAAGGAGGAACTTTCTGGCGGTGAGAGCGATCAACCAGTGGAACAGCTTGCCTGAGGAGGTTGTGGGAGCTCCAACACTTGAGACTTTCAAGGGGAGACTGGACTGCCATTTGTCCAAAATGGTGTAGGTACTCCTGCCTGAGTGTGGGGGTTGGACTAGATAATCTACAAAGTCCTTTCCGACTCTAATAAAATAAAAAATAAAATCTTCCTCCTATGGCATGCAATCTTTCCTTCTTTTCATATGCTTAAAGTTAAAATGGATATTTCCTTATCTATAATTACCTACAATGGATAGAACAGGATAGGACAGGACCAGATAGAATAGAATCTGGAAGGGATGTTAGAGGTCTTCTAGTCCAGCCTCCAGCTCAAGCAAGAGAACCTGTACTGCCCTACACAACTAGATTTACAATCCTAGGCTTAGAACTACGTCACCTTAAACATGACCTAAGCATAGCCCATAAAATTATCTGCTACAACGTCCTTCCTGTCAATGACTACTTCAGCTTCAACCACAACAACACACGAGCTCACAACAGATACAAAATTAAAGTAAACCGCTCCAAACTCAACTGCAGGAAATACGACTTTAGTAACTGAGTAGTTGATGCATGGAACTCACTACCTGATTCTGTAGTATCACCGTCCTAACCTCTAAAATTTTACACTTACACTATCCACTGTTGACTTCTCCCAGTTCCTAAAAGGTCAGTAAGCAGCGTGCATAAATGCACCAGTGTGCCTTCCATCCCGTTCTAATGTTTCTCTCTTACTAGTATCATGTATATAAACACTGTTATATCTTTGTATACCACCAATACTTAATTGACAAAACAAATAAAATAAATAAATATTTTAGATAAGTGACTGTCCAGTCTCTTCTTAAAAACCTCCAGTGAGCTGTTGGTAAGCTGTTCCACTGGTATATTATCCTCAGTGTTAGGAAGTTTCTCCTTAATTCCAGGTCCCTTCTCTCTAGTTTCCAAACATTGTTTCTTATCCTGCCCTCTTCTATATATCTATAGAAAAGGGCATTTTATCTTTGCTATACATATATCCTCCTACGCAGATGATGTATTTATTTTTATTTATGTATGTATGTATATTTATTTATTTATTCATTCATTCAAGTACGTATTGGTGATATACAAACATATAACAATGTTAATGTACATGATACTAGCGAGAGAGACATTAGGACGGGACGGAAGGCACTCTGGTGCACTTATGCACGCCCCTTATATGTGTTTTTCCTTAACATCAACGTTGATACTGTATATTTTATTTATAACGGCAGGAACCAGACTTTTTTTGAGGGGGGGGGGGGTGCTTTGAGAAATAAAAACATACTAGAAATAAAACTTCCGCTTCTGCGCAAAACGGCTCCAAACTCAGAAAGGCAGAACCGGGGAGGGTGCCAGCGCATGCGTAATCGCCGCCGTCCCGCCCCTGAGGAAAGAAGGCGGAGGGCATGCGCCAGGCCGCGTCGGGGGCGGAGAGTGCGAGTGAGCATGCGCGGGTGGGTTCGAATGGCGCCTTTGGCGGGATTCTCGTGCGCGTGGGGAGGGGGTCTGTGGTTCTTGAGGAAACCTCGGACGGCGTGAGGCTTCGGCCGTTGTCTTGCCGACAAGCCGCCCCCGTCCTCCCCAAACGGGGTTGGAAAAACCAGAGTCTAGGCTGCCTTTGCATGGGTGGCAGTAATGTTAATGGTGGGTAGGAGGGCAAAAATGATATTATTATTGTTGTCGTTATTGTTATTATTATTAACAACAATAATATAAATTCAAAAAAACCAGGGTCTAAGCTACCTTTGCATGCATGGCAGTAATGGTTGGTAGGAGGGCAATAATATTATTGTTATTGTTATTATTATCAACAACAATAATAATAAATAAATGAATAATGATATAATAATAATAACACCATTTTCTGTGTGTTGGTCTTCAGCCTAGTGATGTTCTTGTCTGGGATGAAGGATTTTTTAAAAAAAATCAGTCTGTATCCTATTGGAACCACGTAATAAATCACAATTATTATTTATTATTACGGGTTGTAATTTGAAACCATTCTATTGTTAATCGTGTCTTGCAAAATGAATTGCAAATGCCCTTGTAATTTCAAACTAAACTGTAAATCGTGGCTAACATATAACTTGGTTTATTAGGTTAAGTCATAATGAGCTTTAAAAAACCCTCTCTTAAATACTTGGTGGCATTTGCTTATTTAAATTGTTAAAATGTGGCAGCCGTCCAAGTGGCATCACTCTTGGGAAGGAAGGGTCTTCCTTTTTTTAAGCATGGAATCCTTTAAAAAAAAAATATTTCTCACTAGCTGACTGCTGTGGATTCTTTCTTCACCACCACTATTCCTTTGCTTTGTTGTAATTTCATTCCATTTTTAATATTTGTTTCCCTGTGTTCCCAAGTAGCCTTCTGTTCTGGATTCTCCAGAGAGTTTACTAGTCCCAGTTCTGGATACCCCTTTACCCCCGCCATACACACCAATTCTGAACAGCTGTGTAAGTAAAGTGAGGAAATGGAAGTTCCTTGGAAAGAAGAAAAAGCAATTTAAAAATTTGAGAATAGCTATATCTATTTGGAGAGGGAATAGTTGCAGCGGAATAGTATTGTGAAGTAAACACCTTTTTAAAACAGAATTGGAGGATAAATACTAACAGATTAATGTGTTTGTTTTTTAAAAAACCCTCTCATTTCAAAACGGCAAGATGTGATTAAAAGTAGGTTTAGAAAACTAACAGGAATCTGGAACTACATGTTTCCCACCTAGCAAACAGCAGGCTCAAATTGAGAAATCCGTTTGCTCTGCTGACGAGACCGATTTACAATTTATCTTGCAGTTCTGTCAATGGACATTCAAATTTATTTTATTGACAGTGTTCTTGTCTTGTAAGCCATTCTTTTGTTAATGTGCCTTGCAGAATAAATCGCAATTACGGTAGATTGCAATTTGAAACTATTATTTTGTTAATCCTGTCTTGCAAAACAAATTGCAAATGCCCTTGTAATTTCAGACTACTGTAAACTGTAATAGCCAAATAGCTTGGTTTATGATGTTAAGTCATAATGTGCTTGTGGGGTGGTGGGGACATGTTGGCTTAGAATGAGGTACGAATGAACCCTTTGTGTGTAGTGGTTTACACCAGGGGTACCAAATCCTCACACCATGAACCAGCACCGGGCCGCAGCTTGCAAGAAACTGGGCCATACAAACAAGTGAAGCCCCATTCATAAGATGGAGGCAGCATACAAAACCATGTCCCCTTCTGGTCCATGGAAAAACCCGTCTCCATGGAACTAGTCCCTAGCGCCCAAAAGGTTAGAGGTCATTGGTTTCCACCAGTTAGGCTATTGAGAGCTTCAGGTATCCTATCTGAGTTTATATCAAATAGATTTAGAAGACCCTATCAGCAAAACTGTTGAAATTATTCTAGTATCTCTGTTAACTGTTTTCAAATCATATTGAAATTTTATGCATGCTTTTCTAAACTTGTATCCTGGTCATTTCCACTTCAAAATTACCTCAGGAATGTTTTCATTTGGTGAAAATAATTTGATTGATTATCTATTGCATTTTCAGAGGTACAGATAAAGCTTGCAGTTCTCCTTAAATGAAAAAAATAATTGGAGGAAAAAAATGATTGAAGTCATAATACTGAAGGTATTGGGATTAACTTTTCGTATATTAAATTGAATTTGGGGCTATGTGAACGCATTTTAATATGGGTTTTATCATACTTCTTAGATTGAAAATCCAGATAGCTTTTGGGTCTACACAATAGGAGGCAGAACATTAGTAGATGATGACATGGAATATGAAACACTTCAGACTGAAATGAATAAATTCTATAACAAATATTATCAATGTGTGGATGCCAAGCCCTATGCACTGGAAGAGGGACAGGTGATTTTCTCAACCTGATTTGTTTGGCTATATCTGGGGGGGGGAGGGGAATTAACCTTCCTTCCTTCCTTCCTTCCTTCCTTCCTTCCTTCCTTCCTTCCTTCCTTCCTTCCTTCCTTCCTTCCTTCCTTCCTCCCTTTTATATGTTTAAAGGTAACAACCCTTCCAAAATACTTACATGCAGTGCCAAGTGCATTTGTAATAACAATAAATATTGGACAAATAATTCTGGAATCTTTATTTATTTATTTATTGGATTTGTATGCCGCCCCTCTCCGTAGACTCGGGGCGGCTAACAACAGTGATAAAAACAGCATGTGACAATCCAATACTAAAACAGCTAAAAACCCTTGTTATAAAACCAATCATACATACAGACATACCATGCATAAATTGTAGAAGCCTAGAGGGAAAGAATATCTCAGTTCCCCCATGCCTGACGGCAGAGGTGGGTTTTAAGGAGCTTGCGAAAGGCAAGGAGGGTGGGGGCTATTCTGATCTCTGGGGGGAGTTGGTTCCAGAGTGTCGGGGCCGCCACAGAGAAGGCTCTTCCCCTGGGTCCCGCCAAACAACATTGTTTAGTTTATTTATTTATTTATTTATTACTTAGGTTTGTATGCCGCCCCTCTCCGAAGACTCGGGGCGGCTCACAACATGTAGAAACAAATCATAAGCAATCAGACAAATTTAAAATATTTAAATATTTAAAAACCCCATATGCTAACAGACACACACACAGACATACCATGCATAAATTAAACGTGCCCAGGGGGAGATGTTTCAGTTCCCCCATGCCTGACGGCAAAGGTGGGTTTTAAGGAGTTTACGGAAGGCAGGAAGAGTAGGGGCAGTTCTAATCTCCGGGGGGAGTTGGTTCCAGAGGGCCGGTGCCGCCACAGAGAAGGCTCTTCCCCTGGGGCCCGCCAACCGACATTGTTTAGTTGACGAGACCCGGAGACGGCCCACTCTGTGGGACCTAATCGGTCGCTGGGATTCGTGCGGCAGAAGGCGGTCCTGGAGATAATCTGGCCCAGTGCCATGAAGGGCTTTATAGGTCATAACCAACACTTTGAATTGTGACCGGAAACTGATCGGCAACCAGTGTAGACTGCGGAGTGTTTGTGTAACATGGGCATATTTGGGAAAGCCCATGATAGCTCTCGCAGCTGCATTCTGCACAATCTGAAGTTTCCGAACACTTTTCAAAGGTAGCCCC